>NC_080185.1:126551747-126740618 GCF_950295315.1 Erinaceus europaeus
AATAACCCTGGAGGCAAAAAAAAAAAAAAAAAAGGTTGTTCTGGAGGCAGGTCATGGCACACCTGGTTGAACACACATGTTACAGTGCACAAGGACCAGGGCTCAAGCCTTCAGTCCCCACCTGCAGGGTTTCCCCTTTGTGAATAGTGAAGCAATGTTGCAGGTATCTCTCTGTCTTTTTCCTTCCCTATCTTCCCTTTCCCTCTATATTTCTGGCTGTCTCTAGCCAACAAATAAAGATAATAAATTTTTTTAATAATTGTGCTAATTCAGTTCTCTGGGTCTCTGATTCTTTGCCTATAAAATGGGATTCAAGTCCAGGAGACAGTATAATTGATCTACACAGGACTTTCTTGCCTGAGACTCTGAGGTTCAAGATTTAATCCTCATCACTACCATCAGCCAGAGCTGAGCGGTGCTCTGGTCTATGTCTATGCCTATGCCTATGTGTCTCTCTCAGTATGTCTTTCCCTCTGTGTCTCTTTCACTCACTAAAAGAAAATAATTACAATATATTTTTAAATGGGGTTCATAGCAACAGCTCTATTCACAACAGACAAAAAGATGGAATCTCCCCCATGCCATTCAAACAAAAGAACATCAAAAACAAAAGAACATTCAAACAACAGGACATCTTATAAGGGACCAAAGTCTTGATTCACCAAGGACATGGAGGAACCCTAAAAACATTGTTCTTGGGCTGGAGAGACAGCATAACGGTTCTACAAATGACTTTGATGCCTGAGGCTCTGGTTCCCAGGTTCAACCCTCAGTACCACCAGAAACCAGAGCTAAGCAGTGTTCTGGAAAAATGTGTGCATGCATACATACATACATACATACATACATACATACATACATACATACATTATGCTTAATGAAAAAGCATATTGCAAGACAAGTTTTTGAAAGGACTAACTACCAGCATTTCGATACCAGCAAGCATGATTGGTCTAGAATAAGCATGCAGAAAGAGCCTGGCTACAACTTGGTCATCAGCAAAGATAACCAGAGTCGCCATAGATTTTGTTGGATTTCTATTTTCACTTTGAAAATTCCATCCTTTTGACACTGCTTGTAGAGAGAACAAGGCAGCAAGATAGTACATTGTGTCATTTGCCTAGTTGGCTACACAAACTAGTGTCTGCTGTTGTTTTTCCTCTTATAGAACCAAAACTTTCTACCTTTGAACAACTCTCCCTTTCCTCCTAGTCCTAGCCCCTGGTAACCACCATGCCAGTCTCTGCTTTTGTGAGCCAGTTTTAGGTATCTTATAGAAGTGGAATTGTGCTATATGTGTCCTTTTTTTTAACTTGATGCCCTCTGGACTTATCTATGTTGCTACATATGGTAGGAGTGCCATCTTTTTATTATTATTATTATTAATTTTATCAGAACACTGCTCAGCTCTGGCTTATGGTGGTGCGGGGGATAGAACCTGGGACTTCAGAGCCTCAGGCATGAGATTCTGTTTGCATAACCATTTTGCTATCTACACTGCCCAGGAATGCCATCTTTTTAAATTATCTTTATTTATTTATTTATTGGATAGAGAGTCAGAAATCGAGAGGGAAGAGGGTGGTAGAGAGGGAGAGAGACAGAGAGACACCCGCAGCCCTGCTTCACCACTTGCAAAGCTTTCCCCCTGCAGGTGGGGACCGGGGCCTTGAACCTGGGGCCTTGCACATTCTAACATGTGTGCTCAACCAGGTGTGCCACCTCCTGGCCCCTGGAATGCCATCTTTTTAATGGCTAATATTTCATTGTATGTAGGTACCTCATCCATCCATTCATTCATTCATTCAGGAACATTAAATTGCCCCATAGCTCAGGTAGTCTTAATACTTCTATAGTCTAAATATATGTTAAATACTTTTTTGATTTTGCAGCATCTGTGAATAATGCTGCAATAAACATGGGAATGCAAAGATTACTCTGAGATAGATTTTGGTTTCTTTAGCTATATACCCAGAAGTGGAATTGATGGACTATGTGATAGTTTAAATTTGTTTTTTATTTTTTAATCTTTATTTATTGGATAGAGACAGCCAGAAATTAAGAGGGAAGGGGGTGACAGAAAAAAGAGACAGACAGAGAGACACTTACAGCCCTGCTTCACCACTTGCAAAGCTTTCCCCCTGCAATTAGGGACTGGGGGCTCAAACCTGGGTCCCTTGCACATTGTAATACGTGCGCTCAACCAGGTGTGCTGCCACCCAGCCCCTAAATTTACTTTTTGTAGATTTGCTTTATTTACTTAATACAAGGTAGAGAGAATTCTATTGAATATAAGAGAGATAGAGAGTGAGGAGCCAGAGAATCATTCTAGCTTACATAGTGTTAGAGATTGAACCTGGGACCTCGGGCATGCAAGTTCTACACTTTTAATACCTGAGCTATTTCCCTAGCTGACTTTTAAATTCTTCAGGAAATTCTGTACTGATTTTCTTGATGACTATGTCATTTACATTCCCACCCACAAGGACTGCTACAAGAACTGTACAAGGGTTCTAGTATACCCTTATTCTCAGTAACTCTTGTTACTTTTTTGAAAGGTGTAAGGTGATCTTTCACATTTTGGTTTGTATTGGTACACCCTTGATGATGAGTGATGTCAAGCAGCTTTTATGTACCTGTTGGATGTTTGTGATTCCTTGGAGAAATCTCTGTTCAAGTCCTTTGCATATTTTTAAGCTGAGTTACATATCTTCTATTGGTGGCTATTATTTCTTTCAGCTGAGTTGCAGGAGCTCTTTATACCATTTTAATGTTGCCACTTATATGTAGATGTTTTGCAAATATCTTTCTCTATCACTTGCCTTTTCGGTTCATCTTTTCCTTTGCTGTGCAGAAGTCTTTGTAGTTGTTGTCAATCTAATTTTTATTTTTTGCTTTTGTTTCCTGTGGTTATTATTATTCTTTTTGGTGTGTGTGGGGGGGGTGGGAGTGAGGTCGCTGCTAAGGTCACTGCCTGCATTGTCATGCACACAACACAGGTTCAAGTCCAACTTCCACCACAGTGGGGGAAACTTCAGTGCTGTGGTCTATTTTCCTCTCTCCCTTTCTCTGTCTCTGCCTTTCTCTTTCTGTCTAAAAACAACACTTCAGAGCAGTGAAGTCCCAGTGACCAAAAAAAAAAAATGTTTTCCCCCTTATTTCTCCTACTAGGAGTCTTATAGCTTCATGCTCTTTTCTTTTCTTAGAAGTTCCACAAAATTGCATTTGTTCCTTAACACCGTTTTATTGTTGTTGCTGTTCTGTTTGTTTGTTCGTTTTACTTTTAACCAGAGCATGGCTTAGCTCTGACTGATGGTGGTGCTGGAGATTGAGCCTGGGATCTCTGAACCTCAGGCATGAAGGACTGTTGCACAAACCCCTACGCGATCTCTCTGGCCTCATCCCTTAACACACTTTTAAGGAAAAGACATCTTCTGTGCAGCTGGGAGGGCGTCCAAGGACCCCGAGACTGCATTGAGAATGCCACCCAGTCACTTCCCTTCCTTCTCACTGGCTCGGCCCACTGTTTCCTGTTGAGTGAGCCTGTGGCAGCCTGAGCAGTAAGGAAGCTAGAGTTAGCAACTGTTTAGTCACAGCTTGCACTGTCTTTCCAAGGAAGCATTTGCTCTTCCTGAAACACATACATTTCAAAAAGCAACGCTCCATTAAAATATCGCTTGTCTCAACATGTTCAGGGAATACATTAAATTGGTCGCTAGAGGATGTGTCCATTCAAGCCACATCCGGATGTGACTGAGCACTTGCATGCTGGATTGTAAACGTTAACCCTCCCAAATACAACTGATTATCAGCTTCGATGGCCTGTCAGTTTCATCAGAACCAACTAGAGCCCCAGATTCCTTCTTCCTTTCTGCCCAGGAATCCTAAACTGGGAAAGGGCAGCCATCTGGTTCCCCTTTGGAACTGCTGTGTGTTCTAATATACAATCACATGTGATAAAAGAAAACGTAGGGAACATATGGTGTGAGGGTCCAAAAGTATTTGAATGATTGTACCGAGGGCCACTTTTAACTCATTTTATACATGGCCAGAATATTTTTTGAAAAGGACTTTTTTTTTTTTTTTGGCAAAGTCACTTGCAACAGTATATTTGTTTGCCCTGCGTGATTGCAATCTTAATCTGTTCTTTTGATGTTAAATCAAAAAGTGACAGTGTGGAGGGCTGACCATAAATCACCAGGTTACAACTGAGTCTCTCTGGCATTCTGCTCCACTTGGAATGTCGTGGCAGCCAGCACATATTGAGGCAATTCTATAAATTGGGTTATCCTGAGTAGGAGAAGGGAGCAAGAAAGAAAAGGATGGAGAAAAGAGCAAAGCAGGCTCAAAGACGCTCTCAGACTTTGATAAGGATCAAGCTGTCTCAGCTTACATGATTTACTATAGCCACAGCTCTGTCTACACTCGCAGACAACTCGACTCCAGCTTTCTTAGGTTCTGTATTTTTTAGTTGAGTGACACGCAAGAGCTGCCTGCTAAGACTGATTTACCTTAACCACGGAGAAAATACTGTCCCTTCCAATGAAACATCTCACTTGCTTTCCGAAGCGGAGTTTCTCTTCTCTCAGCCCAGGACTCTTAGACAGTGCTTGCCGCATGCGTCGTAGAATGCTTTGATACTCCAGACAGCCATGGGACAGAGGCAGCATCATTACTATTCCCATTGGCCCATGAGGACATGCAAGCACAGAAGTGACATACCCCAGCACCCAGAACCACATTTCTTTTGATCGGGACAACTGGGTTATCTTGTGCTGGTAGCCAAGAAGACGAGATTAGAACTCCAGGTGGAGGCCAGGAGGGGGGTAAGTGGGGAGAGCACATATAGCACTATGCTCAAGGGCCTGGGTTTAAGCCCTGGCGCCATGTGGGAGCGCCATGGGATCTCTCTCCTTCTTTGTTAGCATGTCTCTCTGTCTTTAGGTCTCTCTGTCTCTCTATCATCACTGGAGCTTCTGCTTCTAGGACGACTTTTTCAGATAGATGGAGATAGAGGCAGAGGCAGAGGCAGAGGCAGAGGCAGAGAGAGAGAGAGAGAGAGAGAGAGAGAGAGAGAGAAGTAAAACAGACCACAGCAGTGAAACTGCCTCCACTGCAGTGAGAGTCAGGTTTGGACCTGTGTGGCACGCATGGCAAAGCAGTACACTAGCCAAGTAAACTATTTTTTGCCAACTCCCTCACTTTGTGTGTATGCAGAGGCATAGAATGAAAAAAAATTGAACCAGAGAGCTCAATCAGCGGTGTTTCAAGGCCCTTGGTTCATTTCCTGGGGTAGCATAAAAAATAATAATTCCAAGGAGGTGAAATGAGGAAGCAGATAAGCACAAAGAGTTTATGCACGAATACAAGGAAAGAACTGTTTAGAAAATGCCACTTTAGGGGGCCGGGCTGTAGCACACCAGGTTAAGCATACATAGTGTGAAGTGCAAGGACCGGTGCAAAGATCTCTATTCTAGACCTCAGCTCCCCACCTACAGGGGCAGGAGGGGGGGTTGTCGCTTCACAAGTGATGAAGCAGGTCTGCAGGTCTCTATCTTTCTCTCCTCCTCTCTGTCTTCTCTTCCTTTCTCAATTTCTCTCTGTCTTATCCAACAACAACAACAATGGAAATAATGACTGCCAGGAGTAGCGGACTTGTAGCGCAGGCACCAAGACCCAGCAATAACTCTGGAGGGGAAGAAAAAGAAAAGGAAAATACCACTTTTTTGAGGAAACATCAGTAGCAGAATAGGAAGTCCTCCTGGAGGCCACAAGAGGAGCTAGTTTAAGGAGTTGGATTTCTCTAGTGAGAATGGGAGTTTCAGAACTCTCTAATTGATTTTAAAAATCAAATAATTATATACTTATTTGCAGCTGGAAATCAGCTTTTGGTTCAGGCTGATTTAGTCGCATAGATAAAATCCTTTCAGGTAGTTATAACTCTGTAGTAGCAAGAGCAGCTCAAGAAAGCAATCAGATAACTGTGACTGAGAAGAGAACAGCACGAGGAATCCTGAGCTGGTCCTGGAAGAACATGGCAAGTGGGTCCTTCAATGCAGAGAATGGGGTGATGGGCAGACGGCAGACGGTGGGTGCCCCTCCTCCATGGCATCACCCAGTCAGACAAATCCCTAGCTTCCAAGCATGCCAGGTGGGGTCCCTCACCTTACTGCGTGTCACCATGGGGTTTGTCAGGGTTTCCTCTCAGAGCCCAGAGCTCACTCGGCCAGTCATGAGGGGACTGTCCAGAAGTACAGGGGGTCAGTGTGTTTGAAACAACCTCAACTCAGGAGAGATGGAGTCTGTGTAGCAACTCCTCCACCTGCCAGAGTAGCCATTTCGGGGCCAGTTCTACACTGATAAGGTGGAGCCCTTGATGGTCACAGTTCTAGTCCACTCATTATTAATTTTTCCACCCCTTTCCTCTCTCTCCTACCCTTATTTCTGCTTCCTCTAATCACCTTCCAGATCAAAATTCTGTAGCTGAGTCCTTATTACAAACTGTCATCGCAGCAATTGAGACCAAGGGTGGGGGCGTGGGGGACTCAAGAAAGAGACAAAGTACTAGAGAATAACAGACCACCCTTGCCTGAATAGGGCCCTGCCCACTACATGCTGGAGAGCTGAGCAGCAGTTAGCGGAAATCTGCACCACCAGGCAGGGTGCACATTCTTGCTCATGAAGGGTGCAAAAAGTGCCGGCTATTGATCCAGCTTGGGTAGAGCTCAAGGCCCTTGCTAAATGGAAAAAGCCCATCTCCTAGGGTTCCATTGATACAACCACCAGTTGCCAAGAGGGTTGGGGGAAGGGTACAACTGCGGGGAGTTCTTTAGTTTGTTTGGGTTTTTTGTTTGTTTGGTTGGTTGGTTTGTGGTGCAGAAAACGTGCTGCTTCCTGACTGTGATGGCTACTCAAAGGCACACCTGTGATCAGATTTCACAGAAACACACATGAAAGTTGTAATAGCATTAGACCAATGCTCATTTCCTAGTTTGAACAAGATGCTATCATTGGGGGGAAGCTGAGTGAGGGGCACACACACACTATGAGTTTTCCAAATTCCTGTAAGTCTTAAATGACTTCAAAATAAAGAGTAATGATGCTTTAAAAAGACATTTTCAATCAAATGCCAAAAGTCAAAGGGAGAAGAGAGTTACATTATCTTTCTCTTTTCTTCTCCCTCAAGTGGCAGTTGGGGTCCTATCAGTGGCATCCAAGGATGAAATAAGAAGATAATCCACATTAGGCTGGAAGACAGTTGGCTCACAGGATTTGTATGTAAGAGGTCCCAGGTTCCATCTTTGGCACCACCAAGCAGTGCTATGGTGAGAAAATAAAGGAGGGAGGAAGCGGGTGGTGGTACAACTGGTTGAGCACACTCATTGCAATGTTCAGGGACCCAGGTTCAAGCCTCTAGATCCACTTGGAGGGGGGAAGCTTTACAAGTGGTGAAGTAGTGTTGCAGGTTGTCTTTCTCTCTCCCTCTCTATCTCCCTTTTCCCCTCAATTCCTCTCTGTCCTGTCAAATACATAATTTTTAAAAAGACAGTCCTTGTCATGAGCCTATCCTATGTGTTCAGCAAACACATTAATAGTTATTAAGATGACTGTGATTACCACAGACAAATACAACACAGCCACCGAGTCAACCAATAGGCCAAGAACTGAATAAAGGCATCCATTCTGCTGCTTAACACAAGGGTATTAGACAGTGATCTGAACACTCTTTTTACCCTTACTCCCCTAGGCCCCAAGTGCTAAAGTGAATCTCAGTCTGACTGCATGGGGTCCAAATTGAAGTTGGAAAGTGGACGTGCTGATCTCAAGTCTCTGATCTGGGTATCATGGCGAGAACCTTATGCAACCACTGCACTGAGCTTGAGCCTGATGAAAAGAAGATGTGCCTGCCACACGCATGGCTTCCCCCCCGGGAGGTTATGGTCTGCCATGGAGGTGCACACAAGCATCTGAGAGAGTTCCAGGGCAGAAGCAACTGTTTTCCATAAAGCCAGGCAATGGGGCACAGAGCCATGGCCAGGTGGCAAGGCTGCTGAGCCATGTGATGGGAGAACCAGTCACCGGGACCAGATGATAGAAGCCAAGAGCAGGTCATTGGAAGGAAAGCAGAATTGGCAGGGAGACTGTTGAGCTGAAATCTCTGCATAAAAGTAGTCAAACAGATCATCAGTGGGAACCTGTTTAACAGTATTTCAAGAATTGTCCTAAGTGGGCTCAGCCAGGTGCACCAGTGCACAGTCCCTAAGGTTTCCAGTTTTAGCTTCAAAAACTCTCAGAAGTATGCACTCCCCAGGCATTCCTCTAGGTAAAATGGTCCGCTCAGTGGGTTTAGGGCTGAGAGTTCACCACAAGGCATGGGAAGCAGGCAGAGAATCCAGGCTGGGAACATGACAGAGAGAGAAGATGAAGATTCGGGTCAGCTTTAGAATGCAAGCCTCCTAGCACGGGAAGTTCTCAGAGGCATCCCAGGGAAGAAGACGACGCTAGCTGAGTGGGAGAAACCTACTCAGTCTTACTGTGGGAAAAGCCTGCTGGAAAGAAAGAACCAGAAAAACAAACTGATTCAATTCAGCGGCAGTGGGAGGGGAGGAATTGCTGTGGCAATTCCTTGTTTTGGTCTAGGAATTTACTATACAATTGTGCGCACTATTAATTCCACATTCCTCATATTAAACAATGAGACAGAGGGAGGAGGAGAAGAGAAAGAAGGAAATAAATTTATAATATTTCTTGTAATCTTTTTGGGAAGATAGTTTCTGGGGATTGGTATAATTCATGGCTTTGTATTTGGTGAAATTCATATAAAAAGGACATTATGGCTAGAATCATAGCCAGTATTTTATCTTAGAAATAGCATCTGCACTTTTTAAAATGATTTCTCCAGTCCCTGAATAACTATAAGGGCTCAGCTGGCCCCTTAATCTATATGACATTTTATAACAATTAAAATATCACCCCAAGGAGGGTCTTTTATTCTCTTGTCAGATTTCATTGGGCTGGCATACGCTAAGAAAGTAGAATAAAATTACACAGTTAATATATATATATATATTTAAAACATCGATTTATTTATTTATTTTTTATTATTTATTTATTTATTCCCTTTTGTTGCCCTTGTTGTTTTATTGTTATAGTTATTATTGTTGTTGTTGGATTGGACAGAGAGAAATGGAGAGAGGAGGGGGAAGACAGAGAGGAGGAGAGAAAGATAGACACCTGCAGACCTGCTTCACCACCTGTGAAGCAACTCTCCTGCAGGTGGGGAGCCGGGGCTTGAACCGGGATCCTTACGCCGGTCCTTGTGCTTTGCGCCACCTGCGCTTAACCCACTGCGCTACAGCCCGACTCCCCAAAACATCGATTTATTACAGTTAAGGCAGTGCTCAGAAAATACACTGGCCTTTAGTGTCAACCAATTAAAATTAATCACACAAATGTTTAATATCTGATTATGTTTCTTCCCTGAGTCCGTTTCTTTATTCAGACCACAGAGAGCAAGTCATCCTCCCAACCATAATGAGACTGTTAACAGCAAATAAAAATCAGCTATTGTCCTTTTGTTATTTTTTGTAGAGTGTATATAAATTCACCTAATTCCTTCCAAGGTGAATTTGTATATTTCTGTGAGAAAGGATGCGTTCTGTCTGTCTGTCTATCTATCTATCTATCCATCCATCCATCCATCCATCTATCTATCTATCTATCTATCTATCTATCCATCTCTCCTCTTGGACTTTGAACTGTGGAGTCACATAGACAGGGATAAACCTTCATGCCAACACTAAAGACTCATTTGCTAAAACTAAATAAGTGAATAAGTAAGTGATGGGAATTGTGTGGAATTGTACTCCTCTTATCTTATGGTCTTGTCAATATTTCCATTTTATAAATAAAAATTTAAAAAATAAGCCTAAAATTATCTCTGTAATGTTT
The DNA here is from genome assembly GCF_950295315.1 of Erinaceus europaeus. NCBI lineage: Eukaryota > Metazoa > Chordata > Mammalia > Eulipotyphla > Erinaceidae > Erinaceus > Erinaceus europaeus. Next base: position 126,561,696 of record NC_080185.1, read on the forward strand.
TTAGTGTAGTGATTGGCCCATAATTAGTATTCAGACTTGATATTTGTTTTCTCTAGAATTGTTAGCTTTTCTCCAAATTCACTGCCCCTTGATCTTGCTCCTTTACTAGTCACATCTATTCAGCTAAAGATACAGGGCTTCGTCCCATGGGATCTCGTGTCCCTGTGTGGCCTGGTACATGTCAAGTCTAACTGAGCTATAGAACCACAGGGAACCCAACCCAAGCCCACTAAGTCTCAGTATGCATCCTGGAATTTACATTTTACCAAGCCCCACAGGCTGCTTTTAAACAAGGGTTCCAGGATACTCCACATGGCTTGTCATCTGCATGGCAGGTGTGGAGTCAAAGTCATGAGCCATTTCCTCACTTCATCTAGGGTTTCTCACACCTCTGGACAATAACCAGATTCACCTTTTCAGAAGATAAATCCAAGAACTGCAAAAAAATAAATAACTAAAATATTCAATAAATGCACCAAAAATGTTTTTATAGCAAATTGCTTTCAGTGTTATAATTTGGTGTCATTCTTTCAACTAAGTCCAAACATATAAGCCAAGCTCAAAGTCCTTAACTATCTTGGTCCCAGTCACTAATTGTCACCAAGGTTCCTTCTCATTGAATGTGCTTCGTGTGTGTGTGTGTGTGTGTGTGTGTGTGTGTGATATGCATATTGATTAGTATATACTGTGTATGACTACAAACATACATGACGAATAGCGTTTTTTTTATTCAATGTCACTTAGTTGTAACATTGAACCCAATCTACAAGCAACAATACTGGAGGACCTGATTTCCTTATATGTCAGTTTCATGAAAGTTACACTCTCCTTCTTCGTGATCATTTATTTATTTATTCATTTTATGAGAGAGAAAAACTCGACCACTGCTCAGCTCTGGTGTGTGTGGTGGTGAGAACTGAACCTGGAACCTTCAAGGTCTCATGCATGCAAGTCCTGCACTCTACCTGTGAGCTATACCCGCAGTCCTTCAAGTCAGTTTCCCAAGAGCCCATGGACAATCTTAAGTGAAGACATACGGTATATCTAATGTATGTCTAGGCAGTTTAGTGCCTTACACAAATAAATGTTTTGCTGATATGGAATCATATGCTTCAAACGTTTCATGTTGCTAAATCTTGATCTTTTAGAACTTTAAGTTCAATAATGAAAGTTCTCAGGAGACTATGCTAAAAATTATTTTTCTTGTGGAGGAAAAAAAAGAAAAAGTGCCAAGCTCTCAGTATAGCCATGGCATGGTCAAGCCTCTCTGCAGACAGGGAGAGTCTGTTAGACTGTCAAATCATTCACTGGGTCAGCAGGAGTAAGGTCTAGATTATTCTTACTTCCCTCCAGTTCTAAGTCACCCATTTCCTGGAAGAAAAACTCATTGACCTCCACATCTCTCCCAGAATTCTCAGTCTCTATGAACTATCAATAGATTTCACATATGACAAGATAACGAGCTGTTTCAAATGCTATTTCCACCTTAGCTTTTTTTCCCCCTGCTTGTTACTTCATTCATTAAACTCCTGTCCAATCTTCCAGATACTTCCCAGGTCAGAGACATAGTTAACACACTATCTCCCAAATCCACTTCATAATGGAACTTTCAGCTTAAAGTTCCATTTTCAGATAAGACCCAAGGTCAGCATGTTCAATATCTGCCTGGGGATGAGATATGACGGGAGGCCCCAACTCAGACTCATGCACTCAATGCTCAGTTGAAGTCAAAACAAGCAGTTCTGGTGGAGAGAGGGTAAAAAACTGATTTCAAACTGGCCAAAGAAAGAATAGAAGAGGGGGTCAGGTGGTAGCGCAGCGGGTTAAGTGCAAATGGCACGAAGCACAAGGACCGGCCTAAGGATACCAGTTCCAGCCCCCGGCTCCCCACCTGAAGGGGGGGTCACTTTACAAGCAGTGAAGCAGGTCTGCAGGTGTCTATCTTCCTCTCCCCCTCTCTGTCTCCCCCTCCCCTCTCAATTTCTCTCTGTCCTAGCCAATAGCAACAACAGCAACGACGACAATAACAACAACAAAGGTAACAACAAGGGCAACAAAATGGGGAAAATGGCCTCCAAGAGCAGTGGATTCACGGTGCAGGCACCCAGCCCCAGCAATAACCCTGGTGGTGGCAAAAATAAATAAATAAATAAATAAATAAATAAATAAATAAATAAATAAAAATAAATTTTAAAAAATAATGGAAGAGCAAGGCCTCTCAAACGCATTCTTCTGGTGAGAACACAAGCAAGGTGTTTCTAGGCCAAGAAATGAGGAGAGGCTTCAGGAAGGAGGGCAAATCTGCTTCACCTTGTTGTGTCATCAGTTTTATTGATGTCAGCTGCAACCAGAACTGGGTTGAAATCAGACTTCTTAATGTCAGCCACAATCAGGACTGTGTAGAAGGCAGTTAGTGTGAGTGTGAGCCAATAAAGGCCTAATGACTCTAGTTACTCTAGTTAAGAAAGGGGGTCTTAAAATTGAAGGGATCTGAGTATATATACAGGAAGCAGGAGTGGGAAAGAAATATACATGATTCCTGAGCCACAAAGAACCATCATGCCCAAAGCAGTTATTTCTTTTATAACAGTGAGCTCATGGGTTCTATTAGTATAGCAGAAAGAAAATGTTTTTCTCCAACAAATACTAGCTAAGAATCTATGTACATTGACTTCTTTATTTTCTTAAGGTGTACGACTTTTATGTTACATGTGTCTATGTTTGGTGATTTTTCATGGTGAAAGGAAGGAAGGAAGGAAGGAAGGAAGGAAGGATGGAAGGAAGGAAGGAAGAAAAGAAAGAAGGAAGGGAGGAAGAGAGGAAGAAAAGTTAGTTTGTAGAATAGGTTTCCATATACCATAAGAACAAAATGAACTCCTTTGACAAAAGGCCAGTGAACTCAATGTCATTAAATATTTTCATGCCTGACATGGAGGTCTGAAACATACTGGCCTGGGACATGGTGCACATCCAAGAGAGAGAGAGAGAGAGAGGACAAGAACGAGAAGGAGAGAAGAGAGAGAGAAGAGAGAGAGAAGAGAGAGAAGGAGCTTTCCCATGATGATTGGTTATGCCCAGTTCCCAGTTCTGATGGGGAGGACCAGGCTGTGATGACCTTTTCTATTTTGAAGGTTAACCAAGAAAAACTTATGCCAAGTAGAGAAAATATTCCAAACTCATGCCTGCTGTTAAAGAAATCAGCCTAGCCTGGCCTCATCTTTCTCAGACCTGTGTGTGAGTTCAAAGTCAGAACTCAGCAGGTCTGGTTCTCAGAAGGAGCCGCACCTCAGAGCTCCTGACTGTGAAGGAGCAAGGGCATAATCACATGACATCAACAACAACAATAATAATAACTACAACAATAAAACAACAAGGCCAACAAAAGGGAGTAAGTAAATAAATAAAAAATTTAAAAAAAAAAGAAATCCTTAGACATTTGTCACCTCCCCTCATGTGTCAATACATAAAGTATAAAATTTCTGTTCTGAGTACTGAGAAGTCTCTACTCTCTCTCTCTCTCTCCTCTCTCTGTGTTTCTTTCTGAATGCTGGCCCAGGGTGGTGAAGCTTTTTCAACAATACTAAGTATATAAAGAAATGTAAAAATAGCATTCACTCTACTTTGTGTCCATGTGTAGCTTCTGAACTAGAATGTCAGTGCCTAAGATACTGAGCTCAGTTAAAAAACATGGAGACTTGGACCAGGAATAGCAAAGAGGATCACCTGAGAAAGCAACAAGAGAAGACTAGGATCACTTCAGAAACCCACCGAGCCACGGGGGAGTGCAAACACATGTGGCTTATGGACAGAGAGGGGCTTAAGGAGAGATTCCTGGGGCTAAAAGCCCATACTCAGGAGCATCTGGTACCAGTCCAGCAGTTTGCTAGTTGATGCACCAACTCTGGTCTGAGTTTTATCAACAAAAAGACTGCTAAAGGGAGGAGAAAATCACTTCAACTTCACCAATTTACAACTGAGTCTCCATTGCTGCTGCCCCTCAGAGGCTGGAGCAGCAGCAGGAAACCCTACACTGAAAAGGGGGCGCGGGGAGAACAACCGGGTGACTCAGGAGATCTGCACTCCCAGTGCTCCAGAGGTGTGGTTATACAGTAGGAGCTTTTACACACTGTTACCCTGATAAAGTAAGAATCATGGTGAATAATTGCCTCATAACCCACGAAATACAAACGGGATTCATTCAGAAACTCATAGGGCCAAAGAACGCTGCTCTGCTCAGCTCTGGCTGGTGGTGGAATGGGCCCAAGGCTTTGAACCTCAGGCATGGGAATCTCTTTGCATAACCATTGTGCTCCACCCTGTTTTATCTCTTGGACACTAGTGAGTGATTAAGCTTAAAAATCTACTGTATTTTACTGTTGGCTGTAAGCCATTAATTCCCCAATAAAGAAAGATTTTTAAATAACATAAAAAAAATAAAATCTCTGTCCAAAAACCCAATTTTGGATCAATTTCTTCAGCAATGTGAGGGCTGTTCCTGGGGCTCGAGTCCTTCCTGGGCCTGAGTCCTCAGTTTGATTCTTTAGTAAACTCATCTGGAAATCTAGTTTTCTTATCTTTTCTTCTCTTTCCCAGTTAACACTGCCTTGAGGAAAACATCAGCCTCCACAGCTGTCATCAGAAGGTATTATCATTTCTTTCATTGGAGAGCCTGCCTCCAAAGAAGTTAACACATTCATTAAATGCGCTCTGAGGCCAACAGATGCCGCCGACACGTGTACTCTGGCAGCTGTATATACCAGGAACTAAAAGGTGCTATTTCCCATAAGTCAAAGAATGGGCCTTTCGACCCTGACAAGCGAAAACCTATTACTGGGAATTGATGAACTGAAAATTCTATTTAGCGCAAAGATCTGATGACTCATTATCTTCCCACCCACAATGTAAGCAGGTTGTTCCTTTCTTGTGGTTTCCGCTGAACATGCTTTTGATCACAAGGTAAATTGAAGAGGGGCTGTTTCCCTTTTTATTATCTACAGGTGTGTCTCTCTTTAGAGCGAGGTAGAATCCAGTAAGAATGATGAGTGCATTCAGAGCCTGACTGGGGGGAGGGGGATGTGTTAAGCCCCCAGGCGAGGACAAACAACCTGAATGAAACCTGCAGCAAACTGTCTACTTGACTGCTGTACCCTTGTTCTTTCACATACTAACGCTGCAGAGGGAGCACCCATTTCTCACAGGCACCTCCAAATTCTTTTGTGAGACAGAATGGAAATCTGAATTAAGGGGATTCCCTAATTTTTTTTTTTTTATCCTATATAGGAAAAGTGAGGCTTTAGCACAAGAGCATATCACAGTCACATTTTTTTAAGCTTGTAAAATTCCATTCTGTGGGGTATGCACTGGGATGTCTGGGGCAAGCAAAAGAGAAAGGGATGGTTTTTAGAAAAATACCTTCCGAATTAATTTTGCATTCAAATTCCCCATGAATGTTCTGGAAGATCCAGGACTATTTCCAGAGGCCTTCACAGCCCTGGGCAGGTCATATGAAATAACTGAGTCCTCTCTTACTGAAATATATTTCCTCCAGCAAAACCAGGATAAAGCGCACTTCAAAGGCCCCTCAGATCAAGAGAAGCCAGACCTGAAATGTCAGGATCAGGGAGATAAAATTGTGAGTAAAATAAAGAAAGCCCCCCCCCCCTTAATGGGAAGAGCCACCCAGGGCAGTATTCAAATATTGTTGAATACTGTAATTTCTGTGCTAGACATGGGATTCAACTAGAAAAGAGACATAGTTACCTACATAAAGAAACTCACAAAATAGCGGTGGGGATGTACTTGTGTGTATAATGTAAATGAGTCTCTAGTGCTATAAAACAAAACCCAGAGGATGGCGGAGGGTTTCAAGAAGGTGGTGGCAATGGACCTGGGATGGAAGAACCTGCAAAGAGGAAGAGAAGAAACTTCACCATGAGACTGAGTCCGGAGACTCGCGAAGTACTTACAGGGCTTCTATAAGGAAGGTGATTCTTTATTATAATACCCTCAATTTCTTTATCCAGCCTCGCATCAGTCCCTGGCCTGCCTACTGTGAATAGTGCTGTGATGAGCATAAGGTTGCAGATGTCCTTTCCAGTCAGGGTTCTCATGTCTTCCTGAGAAATGTGGAGCAGTGGGATCCATGGGAAAATAGCATTTCCATTTTCCATGCGGAGAAACCTCTATCCCATCAAATCCACAGGTTTACCACAACACCATTCAAATATATTTCAGTAATAGAGGACTCACTTATTTCATGTGACTGGCCCCATGCACGCTGGCCCCATGCAGGCCCTCTCCCCCTCTTCCTTGCCAGAAATGACCAGTATCCAGCAGCAGTCGTGCCCTCCAGACTTGGGGTGTCCTTCACTCAGATTCTTCATGACCTTCCACTGCCAGCCCTCTCTGACATGGGGGCCTGTAGCCAGCGGAGATGTTCTGTCTTTTGACAAGCGTGCAGAGAGGGGTGGGAGGTAGACATAAGTTCTGCCTGCCTCACAGGCTCCCCCACTTCCCTAGTCAGCTCTCAGCCTCCTCTACCTGCTTAGAGGTGAGTGACGGAATAAAGGCTGCTGCCAAGTGCAATCTCCCCCCTTATTCTTCATGCGTGATCCTCAGTGTTGAGACCTCAGCTGAAACAGGAAACGATAAATGTCTCGTTAAACGTCGTTTTACACCAGATTAAAGAGGAAACCAGGTTGCCAGCATTTGAACGTATTGGAAAGAGCCAACAACCTTAGCAACACAGCCATAAAGTTTTCATGCTTCAAGAAAACTTCGACCAGTTGCATGGACCAAAAATTAGGTTCTACAAATAATAGACTAGTTCTTCCAGCAAGAAGGCACCCAGGCCCAGTACAGCATGGATATGGGTGAAAAGCAGCTTGGGGCTAGGTCAAGTGAACAGCAGAGTGATGCTGGGGGCTTTCCACTTCCAAAGTCGCATTACACTTTGCTAATATCACCTGTTTGTATCCTCAATGCACAGTACCAGGCAAACAGCAAGTGAGTGCCTGTATGGGTAGTTGATGGATGGATGGACTGACGGACGGACGGATGGATGGATGAATAAATACACAAATGCATGAATAGATGCATTCACTTAGATAATGCATTGCTGTTCACTTAGATAATGCATTGCTTTGCCATCTGTGCGACCCAGATTCAAACCTGGGTCCCACTGCACTGGAGGTAATTTCAGTGCTGTGACTTCATTTTGTTTCTTCCTATTCATATCCCTTTCCCTATCTATCTACCTTTTTCTTTCTATCTATCTATCTGGAAAAGTCAACCTAGAGCAGTGAAACCCCAGAGCTGACCAAAACCAAACAAACAAAAATTGGATGGATGGATGAGTGGATAGATAAATAGACAAGTGGGTAGGTGGATGGATATGGTGTCAAGTTATAATATTAATAACAAATTTTAATACTAGGTCACAGGTTACACAAGAGAGGTTTAAAAAAAAAACAATGGTTGTCATGTTGTCAGAAAGTAGGAAATCAACACTACTTTTGGAAGACTGTATCTGGAAACTCTTCACAGATGTATAAGCCCTGTCTGATCATCTTCAAACAGTCGAGCTTCAGCCGAGGGTTCAGGGTCCTGAAAGAGGAGACTGAACTATGGTTATCTAAGAGGCTTGTTTCAGTACATGTGGTCTCATACTTTTAAAGGTTCACTCACCACATCTATCACAGTTTAGCGCAGGCCATGAGGCAGGTGCTGCTCCACTCTGTCGATCCCGGGTTCAGCTTCCTTCCATCTACCCACCAATCCATCCAATGGCTCTAATCTGGGGTGAGGGTGGGTGGGTGGAGTATTTTGCACTTACATCGCTTAGAGAAAGAGAAAGTTGCGGAGAATGCTGCAGAGACTGTTGGTGGGCCAGGCCTGGAGGTGCCATGCAACACAGGCTCTGACACAAGTGTTTACTAGCCCACCCCTGTCTCTCTATAATGTTTATGTAAAAGACTGGCATGCCTGAGGCTCCATGGTCTCAGGTTCAATCACTGACACCACCAGAGGTCAGAGCTGAGCTGTTTTTAAAAAATGATGATGATAACTATAAAAACAAAATATAGCACCCTTTATTAATTGATTTAAAAATTATTTGGGGATCAGGCATGTAGTGCAGTGGTAGACTGCAGGCTTTCATGTATGAGGCCCTACTTTCCTTCCCTAACATGCACACACACACACACACACACACACACACACACACACACACCCATTCTAGGTTTTGGTGGCAGTAGATACCAGACTGACAGTTATAGAAAAAATCGGACATGGGGCCAGGTGGTGGTGCACCTGGTTAAGCACACACATTATAGTGTGTAAGGACCCAGGTTCAAGCCACGGGTTCCTGCATGTAGGGGGAAGCTTCACAAGTGGTAAAGCATGGCAGCAGGTGTCTCTCTGTCTCTTTCCCTCTCTGTCTTCTCCTCTCCTTTCAATTTCTTTGTCTCTAAACAATAATAAATAAATAAATATAAAAATAAAAAATCAGGCATTTGTTGGCTATATATTTATTTACTTATAGCACAGTTGGAAATTTTTTAGAGGATGGAGTTTCTGTCATCTCTTTCAGTCTTAGGGCCTCCAAAGTTTTGTGTAGGACACTGTTCAGATATATATTTTTTAATACTTATTTATTTGATAGCAACATAAAAATTAAGATGGAAGGGGGAAGAGAGAGTGTGAGAAAGAGAAGCTTCCCTCTCTGTAGATGGGGACTGGGAGCTTGAACTCAGGTCCGTGTGTGTGTGTGTGTGTGTGTGTGTGTGTTTCAGACAATCAAATCAAATCTAGCCAAACACCTAAAGATAAAACACCAGGAGATAGGGGGCAGGAATACAGAAGCCTTTGGTGAATGCGCCATTTCCCATGATCCTCCATGAGGAAACCCCTCAACATGATTTCAGGCCAACTCTGGTCCATGCTATAAATAACCTGATAGCCCTGAAAAGTTAGTGTCTGTCTTGACAAACTACAGACTCCCAGACAGTTGCACAGAGGAGAGAGTATCTGAGTTGAAAACTTGGGTTTATACTTGTGTGTTTCTGGTCTTGAATTTGTTTGTTTTGAATCCTAAAGGAGTCTAACCAGGTTTCTCTTTCTAACCTATTCTGATGATGCAGATACTTGAGGCTAAATTAGCCATCCTTTTCATATATCTTATTTTTCCCCCACATAGTCATATATCTTATTAACTGGAAGAAAAAAAAAACTAGAACATATTTAGATATTTTCTTTTTATAAATTTTATTTATTGGATAGAGAAATTGAAAGGGGAGGGGGACAGAGATAGATAGATAGATAGATAGATAGATAGATAGATAGAGAGAGAGAGAGAGAGATCTGCAGTGCTGCTTCACCACTTGTGAAGCTTCCCTCCTATAGGTGGGGACTGGGGGCTCACTCGAATCTAGGTCCTTGCATATTGTAATACATGTGCTCAACCAGGTGCATCACTACCCAGCCTCTATATTTAGATTTTTAAAATATTTTTAATGTTTATTTATTTATTCCCTTTTGTTTTCCTTGTTTTTTATTGCTGTAGTTACTATTGTTGTTGTTATTGATGTCATTGTTGTTGGATAGGATAGAGAGAAATGGAGAGAGGAGGTGAAGGCAGAGGGGGAGAGAAAGACAGACACCTGCAGACCTGCTTTACCGCCTGTGAAGCGACTCCCCTGCAGGTGGGGAGCTGGGGGCTCGAACCGGGATCCTTCCACCAGTCATTGCGTTTTGCGCCACGTGTGCTTAACTCGCTGCGATACCACCTGACTCCCTAGATTTTTTAAAGAATCAAATGGAGGACTTGAACCCAGGAGTGACTGGAACCCTGGGAACAACCCTCACATTGTTCTAAGAGAACTGGTCACAAGGTTAGGTCCCGGTGCCAAGACTGAATCCATTGTGTGTATATGAATATATGAAGGGAGGTTCCAACCAATAGCTAAGGAATTCTACAACACAGAGGCAGTTAGGCATCATTATTGAGGACTCAGTGTGACCACTGTGCTGGGCCACCCAAGTGAGGTCATTTGATTTGATTTTTCTGTCTACCCCTTTAGCCCAATCTTCTGGGGCCTTGGGGTCAGGCATCATGGACTTACTTGTTATCTTCTATGCACCCTTGATGATTGATGAAGGCCATGTCTCATTCCCTGTGTCCCTGTCCCTTCACAGAGTCAGGAGGTTTGAAGTGTGACCTTTTCACAGAACCTGGCTTGCTGAGCTCTGACTTTTGGCTCACACAACAGCCAAGGATGATGTTGGTTTCAGGTTGACCTCATTGATGAAGTATAATTTCTTTAACAACCTTCAGTCAGGGTGTGGGGTAGACAGCACAATAGTTATGCAAAAAGACTCTCATGCCCTAGGCTCCAAAGTCTCAGGTTCAATCCCCTGCACCACCATAAACCAGAGCTAAGCAGTGCTCTGGTCAAACAAATTTAAAAATATAAATAACTTCAGTCAGTTCATCAGGAAGTCTATGCATTTCTACAAGGCTGTGGAAATGAAGTCCCCTCCACACAGACCTGGCTGTGCCATGGTAACAGCAATATCATGAGCTTAGCACAGCCTCAGTTTGCTTCTGGCTCCCATGAAGTTCAGTGCAACTTGGCCAGAGCTTGGCCCCATCTGTTGACTCTGGGATCCAAGCTTGTCCATCTGGCAATGCCACCATCATCATATGGGGATTCTCTGGCTGCCTTGGATAGAAGAGAAAGGGAGAGAAAGGCACAGCCACTCTGCAAGTCACTGGGTATAAGTGGTACATGCCATTGCCACGTACAGTTCCATCTCTGGTGTCAGATGGCCCCAGTGCACTTCACAGGAAGTTGGGAACTATAAGGGGCTGCCTTGAACACTTGGTGGCATTTAAGGGCGAAAGGATTGCTTTCAGCAAGTTGAACAGGCAGCACCACAGACCGTGGGTGCATTTAGAAAGTCAGGAGCATGTGTGCAAAGGTTCATCACAGATTGCAAGGATGAAGATACCACCAAAGCCCATTAATAGTCGGAGTCCCATCACAACTGCGTGGTTAAAGGCTGGCTGGATGAACAACACATTAATTCAGGGCACCGTGTGAATGCACTCTGACTCTTGTACACTCAGGAAAAACAAGTACTTTGTTCATTTCTATTTGTCTGCTGTCACAAAGAAAAGCAATTTCAGCTCGGTTTCTTCCTATCTGATGACTTGGAATTTATGCCTTTCACTTGGCTAGCTTCCGATGGCCTCTTATAAACCCATAATTTTCTGTGCCATCTTCCCATCAAATTCACTCCCAGTGTGCAAGCCCAGGGCCAATGGGGCACAAACCAGGTGTTTGGCGATGCATTAGCCAAAGTAGTCACAGAAAAATGACAAGCTGCAAGGCCAAGTTGATAGCACACTGCTCTGTTCTTCCATGGAGCTTGGGTTTGCTGCAGAGGAAAGCTGTAGCACCCCCACCCCTGGCTCCCAGGTTCAGATCTCTCATTTATTAGCTTCAGTTCCCCACTGTTCCCTTAAAAACCTGTTGGCTGTTTGCTGAGCACTTCCAGGGCATGGCAGCAGGCCTGACTTCATTTGAGGGTGCTCAGGTTTTGCAGTCATGTCCAAACTGCATCATGAGGAACTGAAATGGGGACAGGAAAAGTGCTGACATCCACTACCCTAATGGAATGGGGTGGAGGGATAGTTGGTGAGTCCACAAGGGAAGAAGGGCACAACCTGAGGTTCACCAACAGCTGTTTTTTGATGAGGCATTTTAGGACAGAAGACGTGACAAACAGCAGTCGTCACTGTGACAGCAGCCAAGTTTTGGGGAGGACGTTTTGTCTCTTCACACACATCTATGCTGTTGGCAGATGCTTGGAGCATGCCCCTGTAATGGTATTTGAGTCTGGGCGCTGACACAATGGGCTCTTTCATTGTCTCCACACTACTGCTTCTAGAGCTGGCTGCTGAGGGCCATAGAGGCCATACCATCAATTCATTGCTTACCGTCCCTCTGCCCAAAATAAACCAAGCATCATGTCACCAGAATAAATTGGTTGTTTTGGTTTTTTGCCACCTGGGTGATGGCTGGGGCTTGGTGCCCCCGAGATGAATCTACTAGTCTCCTAGTGGCCATTCCCTACCCCTCCTCTTGTTCCTTTATTTTCATTTGATAGGAAAGAAAGAACTTGAGAAGAAGGGAACTAGAAAGAGAGAGAGAGAGAGACAGAGACCTGCAGCCCTGCTTCACCACTCATGAAGCTTTCCCCCCTGCAGGACTAAGGTCTTTAACCTGAGTCCTTGCACATCATAATGTATGCGCTCAACCAGACGTGTCACCGTCTGGCCTCGTGAGAATACATGGGATCTGAGCCCTGGTGTGTTGTTAAAATTTCGGAGGCTCTTGCCGGGCCGGCTAGCTTCACGGGCGGGTAACAGAGACGCGGAGACAATGGCTGAGCAGGGAAGCTGTATTTCTTTATTTAGGAACAACGATTCATAAACTAAGACAAACTAATCACCAAACAGAACTCTGCTGTCTCTTTGCGGCGGCACAAGCACTCTCTCTCTTACTCTGGAACTCAGGAACCCAGGAACTCTGTCTCTCTGGCACTCTCTCTTACTCTCGAACTCAGACACTCTCGAACTCATGAACTCAGGAACTCTGGCACTCTCGAACTCAGGAACCCTCTCTCTTACTCTCGAACTCTGAAACTCTCGCACTCTCGCACTCTCGAACTCCGGAACTCAGGAACTCTGTCACTGGGGCAGCAGAGTTCTGTTTGGTGATTAGTTTGTCTTAGTTTATGAATCGTTGTTCCTAAATAAAGAAATACAGCTTCCCTGCTCAGCCATTGTCTCCGCGTCTCTGTTACCCGCCCGTGAAGCTAGCCGGCCCGGCAAGAGCCTCCGAAATTTTAACAACAAATGGCGCCCAACGTGGGGCCTGACCTGCGCATCTCTCAGATAAGTAAAGACAATTTGGCTACCTATGTACTATGGCCTTCTCTTCTGCTTGTGAAGAGATCTCCAAAGGCCTCTGCTCTTTCTTCACGAGACTGTTTTGCTGTTTCTGGAACATTTATCTCTGGACCACTCTGTGGTTTCCACTCGCTCTGGCGAACTCACAACAGCCAGCGGGAAGAGCCAGCGGGCGGGAGGCAAGGCGCAGAGCTGCTGTTTCCACCTGGTCAAACAGCCAGCCAGCCGGCTGCGCCCAGACAACCCCGCGCACCGCGCCAGCAACCCCGCAGCCCCGCAGCCCGCAGGAGGCCTACGCCACCATGCAAGAGTCCGATGCCAGCACGCTAGAGCCCGATGCCAACATGCTGGAGCCCGATGCCAACATGCTGGAGCCTGAGGCCAACATGCTGGAGCCCGATGCCAACATGCTGGAGCCTGAGGCCAGCCCACAGGAGCCGGCTCTCCACCGCGTGGTGCAGGGCACTGGACGCTTGATCCCTCCACGCTGCTCGGCCACTGCAAACAGGGCAGCAGACATGGCAGGGCCATGGGGCAGGGCCGCGGCGGCCTATCATGGCCGCCACCCCTGGGCACCTAGGCCCACGCCTTCTACAAAGATGGCCTGCCTGCCCTCTTTCTATGAATTCTGGAACCATCCTGGGCCTCCCGGACCCCCGGGCTCCCTGCCAAAACTGGGCACACGAGATCTCCAGCCGCCGGTCCGGTCTGAAGGCAGACAAGCTGGAGTATGCAGAGATTTGTGCAGAGATCGCAACCTGCAATTCCTAGAAGTGGAGCTGCTCGGAAATGGAGCTGCACGGGAAGCCACCTCCGGATGGTGAACCCCCCCCCCCCAACAACTAAGACAATATAGATTTAAATTCGTGTTTAAAATGACATGTCTTCGTAACAAAGGTTTCTCTCCTCGTGTATTAATGACTATGTTTATGTGTATGTTTAAAGTTTGGTAAACAGTAGCTTTAAGGCTAAATTCTTATTAGTCAAAGATAAATGAAAAAGGTTTTCAACGTAATTCTCATAAAGATAAAAATTAACTTACATTTAAAGTCTGAGGTAAAAATTAGTTAACAATCAATATATTTCAACTAAGTTGGTCTAAATAAAAGGTTAAATAGACTTGTTGATATGTAAAACACTACCTTCTCTATTAGAAATGGTAGATCGCACAATGGCTATGCTAATTATTCTCATGCCTGAGGTTTCCTCTCCGGCCCACACCTAGGGTGTGTCTCCATCTTGAATGGGTGTAACAAAAGGTTAAAAGACGTTGTTGATATGTAAAAGTCTCAAATTCCTTCTCTATTAGAAATGTTAGATCGTGCAGTAGATATGCTAATAACAAGTTTTGTTTCATAGTAAGTAAGTTGCAGCCAGCTGCCTTTGGGACCCTAGGCCGTTCCCCGCCCCCATGCAAATGCCCGTCGAGGCAAGTAGCCCCCCAGAGGCAAGAAATGTTTTTTTTTTCAGATATGGCCCCCTCAGGCCTTCCCTTGGCAACATGCTGGTTTTGGTTATATATGTTTCTGTTCACCCCACACCCTTGATACTATAGTCATTTAGTTAAAAAGAAAAGGGGGAATTGTCGTATGCTTTACATTGGCTTGTTCTAGCCCTCCCCCTCCAAGAGAATTGGATGAGTCCTGTTAATTTCGCGGGCCTGCTTGGCCCCGCCCCAAGGGACCCTGGGAGAGGGTTCCGGAGTCCGAGAGTTCCTGAGTTCCCCAGTGACAGAGTTCCTGAGTTCCGGAGTTCGAGAGTGCGAGGGTGCGAGAGTTTCTGAGTTCGAGAGTAAGGGAGAGGGTTCCTGAGTTCCAGAGTAAAAGAAAGAGTGCTTGCGCCGCCGCAAAGAGACAGCAGAGTTCTGTTTGGTGATTAGTTTGTCTTAGTTTGTGAATCGTTGTTCCTGAATAAAGAAATACAGCTTCCCTGCCCAGCCGTTGTCTCCGCGTCTCTGTTCACCACCGTGAAGCTAGCCGGCCCGGCAAGAGCCCCGGAAATTTTAACAACACTGGTGCCTGCATGTTTGCAAGATGATGTATTCCAATAAAATGACCAAGGCTCCAGGGGAGTGGAGAAGCATAACTTTGAAAGCAAAAAGACAGAAACATTTCCCCTGCCTCTCTGGTTCCAGGGTCCTCTGTGGCCTGCACACTCATTTACACAAAGCAGCTTAACAGCACCCATTTTTCTGAGCCTTGGTGTATGGGCTACGAAACCCATGGACACACTGACACAGGGGTGCCAGGCAGCTCTCCCTGCTTTCAGCAGCATGACTTTGCACAGGGAGCAGGCCACATGGCAGCCTGAACAGGACTGATGGTGTGTTGACCATGTGGCCAAGCCATGGACAGGGTGAAATCAGCAAGCCACTTGAGAAGAGGCCTGTGGACATCAGGGAGTCGAGCTGGCACTGTGAACCTACCCCACACTCTGTGCCCATAACCTGCCCCTTGGGTCAGCGGCCACTGTTCAGGGCCCATACTTGGAGTGTCTACTTGTATGCTGGGGCTTCTGCTATTGGCAAACACAGCACAGCCTGCTACCCTCCAGCTGCCCATGTTAAGAATGCTTGATGATTCCAGAACAGAGGCCAGAGCACTGAGGCCTGGACTCACTACAGCAGAGAATGAAGCGAGGCAGCGTGACTCTCCACTCCCCCATGCCTCAACCCTGGGGCCACTCTTCCCTCGCATTAGGTGTCAGCAGTTGGCATAAAGTTACCTGCCTCCCCAGCCAGCCAGCCACCAACAGAAAATGGAGTGGCAGGACATCCCCCCCCCCCCCGTTATATCAGAGCCTGCACATACCCCAGTCTGCCTCTTAGATCGCCAAGTCCAGCAATTTACTATGTAGCTTTTACAGACAAAGTCTGTGGCCAGTAGTATATATTTTCACAGAATACTTTCTCAGAGACAGTCATCAGTCCAGTGAGGAGGGAGGAGCTGGAGGGCCCTTCAGAACCTGATGGTAGAGAAGGACCTAGTTGGGGGGTTAGAACGTTTTGCAGAAAACTGAGAAATTTGGGCAGTGGTAGACAGCATAATGGTTATGCAAAGAGACTCTCATGCCTAAGGCTCCAAAGTCCCAGGTTCAGTCTCCTGTACCACCATATGGCAAAGCTGAACAGTGCTCTGGTAAGAGAAAAGAAAAGAAAACTGAGAAATTTTACACATGTACCAACAACAGTATTTACTGTTGACTGTAAACTATTAATCGCCCCAATAGAATTTTTTAAGCTTAATAAGGGGCAAGCAGTAGTGCACACAGTAGACTGCACATGTTACCTTGCACAAGGACCTGGGTTCAAGTCTCTGGTCCCCACCTACAGAGGGGAAGCTTCATAAGTGGTGAAGTCATGCTGCAGCGTCTCTATTTCTCTCTTTTTCTCTTTCCTCCTATCTCACTTTTCCTTCTCACTTTCTCTCTGTCAGGAAAGAAAGGAAGAAAGAGAGAGAGAGAGGAAGAAAGAAAGAAAGAAAGGAAGGAAGGAAGGAAGGAAGGAAGGGAGGGAGGGAGGGAGGGAGGGAGAGAGGAAGGAAGGAAGGAAGGAAGAAAGAAAGAAAGAAAGAAAGAAAGAAAGAAAGAAAGAAAGAAAGAAAGAAAGAGAGATGGAAGGGGGAAAATAGCCACTATGGTCCAGGAGGTGGCACAGTGGATTCAGCATTGGGCTTTCAAGCATGAGGTCCTGAGTTCAATCCCTAACAGCACATGTGTCAGAGTGATGTCTGGTTCTCTCTCTCTCCTCCTACCTTTCTCATTAATAAATAAATAAAATCTTAAAAGAAAAAATGGCCACCAAGAGCAGTGAGTTCATCCTGCAGACACTGAACCCCAGTGATAACCATGATAGCTATACAAAATAACTAAATATAAATAAGTAAATGTTTTTTTAAATATTTTATTTATTTAGTAATGAGAGGGGTAGGAAGAGAGAGAGAGAGAACCAGACATCATTCTGGCACATGTGCTGCCAGGGATTGAACTTGGGACCTCATGCTTGAGAATCCAACATTTGATCTACTGTACCACCTCCCAGACCACACTAAATATTTAAGTAAATATTTAAACTAGAGGCTTAGGAGGTGGCACAATAGGTAGCACACTAAACCCACAGGCATGAGGTCCTGAGTCTGGTTCCCAGAATCACATGTGCAAGAGTGCTGCTCTGCTTCTCTCTCTCTCTTTCTCCCTCTCTCTCTTTCATTCTTTCTCCCTTCTCTCACTCATTAATAAATACTTCAAATAAACAACAATTTAAAAGGATAACAATAAGTGAAAAGAGATTATCCATTTTTGCCCGAATATACACACTTCTGAAAGTTGTCTTCATGGCTTACCTCGTGTGCCACTTGCATATCAGCCTTGATTATGTTGGGTCTTTGGGAATTTGAATGCCACCTACTGGGCATGAATAACCTGCACACATTGGAAATGATCATTCCCATTCTCGAGCTGGGCCAGCAGCAGCTGGTATCTAACTGCAGGGCTGTCCCTGGTGGTGCTCCATAGGACAGCTGGCTGGAGAATCTGAACAACACTCTTCTCTGTTACAGTCAAGCCTGCCAATCATGCAGAGTGGGGTGGGGATGGGTTTCTCAGCCTCTTAGAAGTGGGGACTGTCGGAGGCCAGGTGTTAGCACGGTGGGTTAAGCGCACATGGTGCAAAGTGCAAGGACCAGCGTAAGCAATCTGGTTAAAGCCCCTGCCTTCCCACCTGCATGGGGGGTCCCTTCATAAGGGGTGAAGCAGGTCTGCGAGTAGCTATCTTTATCTCTTTATCTCCCCCTCTGTCCCCCCCCAATTTCTCTGTCTTATCTAGCAACCACAGCAATGACAACAATAATAATGACAACAGCAAGGGCAACAAAAATGAGGGAAATGGCCTCCAGGAGCAGTGGATTTGTAGTGCAGGCACCGAGCACCAGCAATAACCCTGGAGGCAAAAAGAAGAAGGAGAAGAAGGAGGAGGAGGAGGAGGAGGAGGAGGAGGAGGAGGAGGAGAAGAAGAAGTAGAAGAAGAAGAAGAAGAAGAAGAAGAAGAAGAAGAAGAAGAAGAAGAAGAAGAAGAAGAAGAAGAAGAAAGTAGAGGAGGAGGATAAGAAGAAGAAAAAGAAGTGTGGATTGTCCTTAAAAGCATGGTAGGGCACTTCTTGACTCCCTGAGCCTCAATTCACGTAGTGGGTCAAATTGTGCTCCCTCAGAAAACGCAGCCACTGTGGCCAGGGAGGTGGTTGTTCAGCAGTATGTCATAGCACTTGAAGGAGTGTGGGTCCCTGTTCAATCTCCAGCACGGGATATGCAAGAGTGATGCTCTCTGGTTCTCTCCTACCACCAATCTCAGTGCTTGTGAATGTGATCTTATATGGTAGCTGTGTCTCTGTAGATAGAATTAAGTTAAAGGACATGAGATGAGAGTATCCTGGATTTAGGGTTGCTCTGAAACCCAATAACAGGTACCCTTCCAAAAAGGCAGAGGGAGGTTGTTGTTGTGCGCGGGCCGCAGAGAAGAGAGAGAGGGGGTCCGGAGCGAAGAGGAAACACAAATCTTTATTTGCGCTGGCACCTCAGAGTTGGGTGCTAGAGAGGCAGGTTGGGCCACGTGGAGGTAGCGAAAATGGCCACCTCACGCAGTAACCTTTCCTGCGTCTGAACACCGGAGTGAAGCGCTGGCAAGAGAGCGAGGTGCGGAAGAAGAAGGGCTTTTATAGGAGCAGCTTTCGCAAGAATGGGAAGGGGGAGGAGTAACCATAGCACTCCAGGATAGGATAATAACTCTCGTGAGAATGGGAGGGGAGAGGAGTAACCAAAGCACTCCAAATATCGCGGGGGGAAATAGACAATGCCCTGAGGGCACAACATGGCTGAACAGGCACTCCGAGAATGTCCCAACTCTCGTGGGAACTAGCAGTAGCCTGAGGGGACAACATGGCAGATGTGACTGCATCTGCACAATTTCCCAGCAGGAGGTCTGAGGGACACAAAGGGGAAGGCCGTATGACAAAATGGAGAAGAGACTGGAGTGGTGCTACCACAAGCCAAGAGATGCCAGGAGTACTGGCTGCCAGCATGTGCTAGAAGAGGGCAGGGTTCCTCCTAGGTCTCTAGAAGGGTCAGCTCTACCCAAACCCCCTGAGCTTCCCTCTTCCAGAAACGTTAGAGAATACCTGTGATGTGGACTGGTGAATCAGCCCTTCCCCTTTCACAGTATATTCCATCAAAGCCTAGATGTGAGCTCTCACCTTTTCATAATGTCTCCTTTCTCACTTTACTCAAGCCCGACCTGGACTCCAGCACAAACTCTTTCCAAGTCTAACAAGTATACAATGCAGTGGTTCACTACGCTTTGGGAAAAAGAAAAGAGAAAAAAAAAAAGATTTATTCCCGGTCAGTGGTGTGCTGCTGTATGTTCTCTGAGAGGGAAAATAAACAAACAAACACACCCTGGTTTGTCATAGCTGCTGATCTCTGCAATGTAAATAGGCCCCTCCCCGCATGGCTGACTGTAAGCTAGGACCCATGAAATCCCAGCAAACTTAAAACCACTGATCCTATGAGCTCGTACAAGCTGGCTCATGGCCCCACTGCCCATGCTTCTAGCAATTTGTAATGACAATAAGATTAGGGTAAAATCTAGGTAGTCTAGCTGCCTTATCAGATTGACCCTAAAGAGAGAAATGACTCGGTCCCATAAACCTTTGTTTCTTACAGTGCTGGGCAGGTAAACTGAGCAGCTAAGTCCCCCTCCACAGGCTCTCAGACTTCCAATTTCAGCCTGGGTCATTTCCCTTCTAGGCTAGCAGAGTGAAAGGCTGTAAAAACGATGTCTCATGGGAATTTTCTAAGGTCTCACTATGGCTCACATTCCATTGGCTAGAAGCGACACATGGCCAAACCTAGCTGCAAGGGGTGCTGGGGAATGTAGTTTAACTGTGTGCCCTGGAAGAAAAGGAAACTGTGGGTTTGGTAAGTGGCAGTTGTCTCTGCTGTGATCACAATCTGAAACATTCCTGTTGCATCAGGTACTGTGCTCAGTATGTTTACATGGATAGATGGATTAGCATCTTTCAGAGATGTAAAATGAAACTTCGGTTAAGTGATTTACTCAAGGTTACAAGTTAGGTAGGAAGTAGCAGAGCCAGCACTCAAGATCACGTGGATTCAATGTCTAGGTTAAAACTCTTCAGTAGATCTTTTTCACCTGACTTCCACTCTGGATAAGTAGTGGCCAGAAACAACATGGCCCAATGTCAGATACTGGCTGTAGCAGTTCTCCTCCGGCAAGATGTGGTTCTCAGTCTGGTCCTGTTCAGATTACCTCTTGTCTTACTGCTGAGGCTACCATTGGCATGGATTCTTCCCAGTACAAGATGGGCCTCTAGGAGACCTGTGAGCATTCTAGGGTGAAACCCAGTGCAAGCATCTGCCAACTGAGATTTGCTTCAGCAGCTGCGAAGCAGGGGCCTAGTGACTGTTAGTTAATACAAAGTACCCGTATGTGTAGCATACTTCTTCTCATTATAAAATAGAAGGGCCAGGCGGTGATGCGTTCAATTGAGCATTACCATGCTCAAGGACCCAGGTTCAAGCCTCTGGTCCCCACCTGCAGGTGGGAGTTTTCATGAGCAGTGAAACTGCGCTGCAGGTGTCTCTCTGCCTCTCTTATCTCCCCCTCAACTCTAAATTTCCCTCTGTTATATCAAATAAAAAAATAATAATAGGTCTGGTTACATAGTGTAGTGGTTATGCAGAAAGGCCTTCATGCCTGAGGCATCAAAGGTTCAGGTTCAAGCCCTAGTCCCAGCAGAAGCCAGAGGTTGGTGGTTATAGTGAAAAAAAAAAGGAAATAATTAAAATTAAAGCAAGCAAAATTAAACAGAAGTTAGTCTTCTTACTCTTCCAAAATCATTTCTCAATATTTTCCCTCAGCCTCCTCAAATCCTCAAGAAAGGGGTAAAGTTGCCAACAGTATCCTGGGGTTTGCCTCCAAATCTCAATTCTCCCTGTTTGGAGTGTCTGTGTTGGTGAACTTCAATCATCTTGGATGTCACCGCTACAAAGAACTTTTTGAACCACTTCTCTGAAGATTCCGATGCTCTTTTTATCTCCAGTTATATTTTCATTCCCCATCCAACATGGTTATTAGAGGCACCTTTTGTATATGTTTCCACTAAGTAAACAGAATTACTTAAAGTTCTTACATTTAAATGAGAGAGAGAGAGAGAATCTATTAACCAAATCCAGAAACACTGAAATTTAATCTCATTTCTATTCTCTTTCAACATTGAACACCAAAAGAACTTTCCAGTCAGTGGGGCGTTTTCCCCTTTGATGTGACATGTTCACTAAAGTCATGGGCATGGCATTCCTGAGCCATTCATCTCTGTGGCATTTAGAACCTGCCACACTTCTTTGCAGGTTCAGCTTGATCAAAGATACACCAAGGCACGTAGAGTCTCCAGTCTCCACTTTCAAACTCAGTCCTTGGAAGCTCTTTCAATTGAGCAGCCCTTCTCAGACCATGAAACCCCAAGCCAATCAGCATTTTCTATTGTCACTGAGCATTTTACATGACATTTCACACGATGGCCATGGGTCTCCTTTGAAGGAAATTCTCCGTGTCTCCAAAAGACTCTACCAGAATTCTTATTTTCCTGATTTACTCTGACGAATAACAGCTGAAGAAAGGCTTTTCAATACTTTATCCATTCTTTAGAACTCTGCAGTGATAATTATTTTTTTTTTTATTTATTTTCCCTTTTGTTGCCCTTGTTGTTTTTTATTGTTGTTGTAGTTATTATTGTTGTTGTTATTGATGTCATCATTGTTGGATAGGACAGAGCGAAATGGAGAGAGGAGGGGAAGACAGAGAGGGGGAGAGAAAGACAGACACCTGCAGACCTGCTTCACCGCCTGGGAAGCGACTCCCCTGCAGGTGGGGAGCCGGAGGCTCAAACCGGGATCCTTCTGCCAGTCCTTGCGCTTTGCGCCTTGTGCGCTTAACCTGCTGAGCAACCGCCCGACTCTCAGTGATGATTATTATTATCATCAATATGCAAGCTACTAGCACTGACAATGAAGGAAGATAATGGAGGCATTGCTCCTTGACCTTGAGTGACTCAGAGACTTGACCACGAGAGCCAATCTTGAATTCCCACATTAGGAATCAATGTTCTACTAGCTCTGGGCTGAAGAAATTAAACAGACCCCAAGTGACTTGTCCGCTTCTAGGGACTATGCTTTGAAACTTCTGATGGAGCTACTATGTAAGTCAAGGCCTGCTCTTGCTGGCTCTCAGTGTTCAAGTTGAATGTCAATGGCACACTTGAAACCGTCATTCTGGCCCCACCCACCTCAAAAATAGCATGTGCCTTTGCACTTACATCGCTGGGTCCAGTAATTGCAAAGACCAATCCCCAATCAGATAATGTGATTTGATCCACCAGCAGCCCTTTCTCGCAGTCCACAATCATTGTTTATACTTTCCCATGTCAGGCTGTGGGCGTGCCTCTCTCTGCTTCTCTTCTCGCTTTGGCAGCAGGTTCTGCGAACGATTGGTTGAAACAAACATTCCTTCCTGGGACATGCGCATACATATGCCTGTCCCCTCGTTCTGGGCAACCAGCACACAGGCCTTGAATTATGGATGTCTTGGTGCGGTTTGCAAATCGGGAAGGCAAAACTTCAGTGCGCATGGGGTGGTGGGGGTGGGGCAGGGGCAGCAGAGGCTCTGAGAGGGACTGAGGGTGACCACGTTGGATCATTTCACCCCTTCTCCATATGCCCCAATGTCCTTTCCCCTTGATGGGCCCCTGTTGAGGATACCTCCCTGTGTTTCTTCTCAGGGACAATGTGAAGCTCGTGTTACAATTTGACTTCTGGGGCCTTCGAAGTCCCAGCTGCAGAGGCAAAAGCACTGTAGTGATTAGGGGGCCCACCGGTGTTGGGAAGGGGGTGGCTGCACAACTCAATACGAAATGTAATTAAAAACGAGGACCTGGCCTGAAATCGCAGCAAAGAATGAGATTTGGGTTCCAAGCAGAAGGGAGGTCCACTTAATCATGCAAGAATGTCCATTTCTTCAGCGGGCCTGATTCTGACAGCCCCAGAACATTCAAAAAACAAAAACTGAAAGGAAAGCATGGCATCCTGACTGGCCAGCACCAGCTGAGGGATGCACACACTTTTGCTAAGGACAGGGCTGCCCTGGGGAGGATTCAGCAGTAGACACTCACCCCGGAAGCTGGCAAGGCCTTTCTGTCCCTCGCTGCCCTGTGCGTGGGTCTGTATCCATGTCTGTCCTTAGCTAGGCTTCTTACTGCTCGAGACTTCCTCATCACTTTAATCAGTGTTCCTTAGACCCCCTTGCCCCTGAATCTGCTGGCAAACTTATTATAGCACAGGTGGCTGGCTTCCCTCCTCAATTTCTGTCTCACCCAGTCATGAGTTCGAGAATTTGCATCTCTCACGAATTGCCCAGTATCCTGGAGCAGCAGTTCAGGGACCACACTTTGAGAACCACTGGTTTAGCCCAAGCAGTCTGACCTGAGTCTCTTTTGAGCTAAGTTGTCGTTTGTTTTGGTTTTTGCCTCCAGGGTTATCGCTGGGGCTCAGTGCCTGCACTACGAATCCACTGCTCCTGGCGGCCACTTTTTCCATTTTTATTGGACAGGATAGAGATAAATTGAGAGGGGAGGGGAAGATAGGGAGGGAAAGAGACAGACAGATACTTACAGACCTACTTCACCGCATGGGAAGCATCCCCTCTACAGATGGGGAGCCAGAGTCTCGAACATGGATCCTTGTGCTAGTTTTTGCATTTACTACTATGTGTGCTTAACCAGGTGTGCCATCGCCCCCAAAGTTGTAGTTTTGTAGGGTGAAGTGTGACCTCTGATTTGAAGTCCCAGAAATATCAGTAAGGAAGCCTTTTGTCTGTCCAAAGGGAACTAGTTCAAATTTCAACTGGAGTTAATGTGGGCTGGAAACAGGGGGATCACCCTGAGAGTGTGAGTGTGTGAAATGAGCATGGAGCCCCATGGAAGGGAGGAATGTTCCACCACCAGCGAGTGACCTCTGGACTCGACCTGTCAGGCAGCCCACAGGAGAATTTATGGATGGGTTTCCAATTTCTCTGGCAGAATCTGTTTGGATGAAGGATGGCTGTTTCATCTTTGAAATATGTGTTCCATAAGCAATGCTGGAATCATATAGAGAAGGCCTTCTTGGCTCTGTGAGCCAGACTCTGACTAAAGAGGTTGGAAAGCCCCATAAGGTGCTCTCGGCTTATTGCTCATTCAGAAAGAACAAACCATTTCTGTAATAAAATGCAATGCTGAGGAACTGCCAAAAATAGTTGCTTCCTATCTGCCTTCTGCCTTCACAGATGGGAGCTTCTTTCTGGCCAATTAACTGCCAGTGGACCAGGGACAGTGTGACAACAGACTCCCCTCAGGGAACATGGATGCTTTGGGTCCTGTCTCAACCCATGTAAGTCCAGGAAGATGCCTGCCTGGCCCAAATTGTGATTTGCAAGGCCACTCTGATTATCTCTGCCTAAGAACTCCCGGAATAAAAATCAGCCTTTCAGATCAGCCCTGCTTGTTTGTTCACCTCCTCTGGCTTCATGGGGTGGGGGGAGAGAAAGAGGGAGAGAGAGATTGAGAGAAAGAGAGAGAGAGATAAAAGAGAAGACAGAGCAATCACTTCAGTATATGCACACAATATTGAAGGAAAACATCCAAGGCCCAAGAGTTAAGGAGGTAGCATAATGGTTATACAAAAAACCTTACATGCCAAACCACCAAAGATCCCAGGTTCAATCCCCAATACCACATAAATCAGAACTGAACAGTGGTCTAGTAAAATTTAAACAACAACAATAATGATGATAATAATAAACATCCAAGGCCTGTGTGAGACTGATCTCTCATTGTTGTATGCTTTACATTGGTTTGTTCTAGCCCTCCCCCGGCAAGAAAATTGGATCAGTCCAGTTAATTTCGCAGGCCCGCTTGGCCCCGCCCCAAGGAACCCCGCCAGAGTTTCAGAGGGTTCCCAAGTTCAGGAGTTTTGAGAGTTGCAGAGTAAGAGAGAGTGCTTGCGCTGCTGCAAAGAGACAGCAGAGTTCTGTTTGGTGATTAGTTTGGTTTAGTTTATGAATCGTTGTTCCTGAATAAAGAAATACAGCTTCCCTGCCCAGCTGTTGTCTCCGCGTCTCTGTTACCCGCCCGTGAAGCTAGCCCAGCCGGCTGGAGCCTCCGAATTTTAACAACAAATGGCACCCACGTGGACCTGACCTGCGCATCTCTCAGATAAGTAAAGACAATTTGGCTACCTATGCACGATGGCCTTCTCTTCTGCTTGTGAAGAGATCTCCAAAGGCCTCTGAGGCTCTTTCTTCACGAGACTGTTTTGCTGTCTCTGGAACATTTATCTCTTGACCACTCTGTGGTTTCCACTCGCTTGGGCGAACTCAAAACAGCCAGAGGAGTTGGGAAGAGCCAGCGGGCAAGAGGCGAGGTGCAGAGCTGCCTTTTCCACCTGGTAGAACAGCCAGCCAGCCAGCTGCGCCCAGACAACCCTGCGCACCGCGCCCGCAGCCCCACAGCCCGCAGGAGGCTGACGCCAGCACACAGGAGCCCGATGCCAGCATGCAGGAGCCCGATGCCAACACGCTGGAGTCCGATGCCACCATGCAGGAGCCCGATGCCAACACGCAAGAGCCCGATGCCACCATGCAGGAGCCCAATGCCAGAACGCAGGCCAGCCCACAGGAGCCGGCTCTCCACCGCGTGGCGCAGGGCACTGGACGTGTGATCCCTCCACGCTGCTCGGCCACTGCGAGCAGGGCAGCAGACATGGCAGGGCCATGGGGCAGGGCCGCGGCGGCCCATCATGGCCGCCACCCCTGGGCACCTAGGCCCACGCCTTCTACAATGCTGGCCTGCCCACCCTCTTGCTATGAATTCTGGAACGATCCCGGACCTCCCGGACCCCTGGGCTCCCTGCCGAAACTGGGCACACGAGCTCTCCAGCTGCCGGTCCAGTCTGAAGGCAGACAAGCTGGAGTACGCAGAGATTTGTGCAGAGATAGCAACCTGCAATTCCTAGAAGTGAAGCTGCGCGGGAAGCCACCTCCAGATGGTGAACGCCCCCCCCAACAACTAAGACAATACAGATTTAAATTCGTGTTTAAAATGACATGTCTTCGTAACAAAGGTTTCTCTCCTTGTGTATTAATGACCATGTTTATGTGTATATTTAAAGTTTGGTAAACAGTAACTTTAAGGCCAAATTCTTACTAGACAAAGTTAAATGAAAAAGGTTTTCAACGTAATTCTCATAAAGATAAAATTAACTTACATTTAGAGTCTGAGGTAAAAATTAGTTAACAATCAATATATTTTAACTAAGTTGGTCTAAACAAAAGGTTAAATAGACTTGTTGATATGTAAAACTCTCCATTACCTTCTCTATTAGAAATGGTAGATCGCACAATGGCTATGCTAATTATTCTCATGCCTGAGGTTTCCTTTCCTGACTCCATCTTGAATGGGTGTAACAAAAGGTTAAAAAGACGTTGTTGATATGTAAAGGTCTCAAATTCCTTCTCTATTAGAAATATGCTAATAACAAGTTTTGTTTCATAGTAAGTAAATTGCAGCCAGCTGCCTTTGGGACTCTAGGCTGTTCCCCGCCCCCATGCAAATGCCCGTCGACGCAAGTACGCCCCCCAGAGGCAAGAAAGTACACCCCCCAGAGGCAAGAAATGTTTTTTTAAGCTAATAAAGTTTAGCCTACAGAGGCAAAAATGGCCCCCTCAGGCCTTCCCTTGGCAGCACACTGGTTCTTGTTACTTGCTTGCATGTTTCTCCATGTTTGTGCCAGTTTCTTTTTTAAAAATGCCTGTATGATATATGTTTCTGTTCACCCCACACCCTTGATACTATAGTCATTTAGTTAAAAAGAAAAGGGGGAATTGTTGTATGCTTTACATTGGTTTGTTCTAGCCCTCCCCCGGCAAGAAAATTGGATCAGTCCAGTTAATTTCGCAGGCCTGCTTGGCCCCGCCCCAAGGAACCCCACCAGAGTTTCAGAGGGTTCCCAAGTTCGGGAGTTTTGAGAGTTGCAGAGTAAGAGAGAGTGCTTGCGCCGCTGCAAAGAGACAGCAGAGTTCTGTTTGGTGATTAGTTTGGTTTAGTTTATGAATCGTTGTTCCTGAATAAAGAAATACAGCTTCCCTGCCCAGCTGCTGTCTCCGCATCTCTGTTACCTGCCCGTGAAGCTAGCCCAGCCGGCTGGAGCCTCCGAATTTTAACAACATCTCATGAATTGTACTAATGAGACTTGCCTCTAAGAGATATACCAAGCCAGAGATTTTTTTCCCTGTCTGAAAGTACACTGGGTTTGAAATCATCTGAAAAGGAGGATGTCACACAGCCTCACATTCTGTCAACACTTGCTCCAAATTTCAAACTAGCCAGTAAACAGTCCAGCACCCATGCCTGTTTGTGCCTTTCTACTTACCCAGCCAATAGAAATGAGCTTTTCTACCAAGCCGTTTTTCTCATTTCCCATTAACTTGGAGCCAGGGAGAAATAGTTTTGTTGGTTTACGTTCCTTAAGAGATCTGAATTTTTGGATAGGGATTCACTTTGTTTTCTCTCCTCCCCTCCAAAATGTATTGCCCGAACATGGGTTTATACTATTTTACAGTTATAGGATTTTACTCTCACTTGTATATGTGTGTACAACTCAGAGCTCTACCACCAAGGTTTCGGTGCCATTAAACTAAATAGAACTCTACTTATCCCCTTCCTCAACCTTTTTAAAATTTACTTCAGTAAGAATTGGAAATGGTCTGGCCACATAGCTCACTTGGATCCTGCACTGCTTTCCCTGTACACGTGGGACCCACATTCAAGCCCACGCTGAAGGCAACTTCAGTGTTGTGGTATCTCTCTCTCTCTCTCTCTCTCTCTCTCTCTCTGCCTCTCCTCCTAAAAAATAATTTTAAAAGGATTGGAAACAAAGGGAACTGACCAGTCCAATCTGATTTTGTCTTTAGGGAATCTTATAATTAAGCACAAATATAATGTCTTTTAATAACACACTGGTTACAATAGTTGCCAATTTAAACTATTGAGGGACTTCCTAACATGAGCAAATATCTACCATTTGCATGATGTATGCCATGCCCAGTGCTGTACACTGACTTCCTCATGTAATCCTCACAGCCAGGCTCACTCTCCAGAAATGGGGAAACCTGAACTCAGAGAAACGAAATCCCTTTGATAATGCACACAGTTCAGAGGCAGTGGAGCTCAATTTCACTGAAGTCCTACTGGGGTCGAGGTTGGTTTGAATCCCTGAAAACTCATTTTTGAAATTCTGCTTGAATGTTGGCTGTTGGCTATTGGGACATCTTGAGACTCTGGAAGTTTCCGGGCATGTTTTTATTTGATTTTATTAAAATTTTTTATTATCTTTACTAATTTATTGGATAGACAGCTAGAAATCTCCAGAGGGAAGGGGGTGACAGAGAGGGAGAAAGAGACACCTGCAGCCCTGCTTCACCACTCACCAAGCTTACCCCTGCAGGTGGGGCCAGGGGCTCAAACTGGGGCTCTTGTGCATTGTAACATGCACACTCAATCAGGTGCACCACCACCCTGTCCCCCAGGCATGGTTTCTGATACACTTGATAGGCCAATGGCTTGATTTACGTCACCAACTCTAATGATCCTCCTGAACTCCGGACTTGAATGTCCAAAAAGTGTTTCCAATGTAACACTTCCAAAATGGAATGCCTCCCTAGTCTAAACCATCCTAAATGAACTGTAACTAACTCTGTCCACTTGGCTTTGAAAATATATCCAGAATTCCAGAATTTCTCTGCAGCAAGCTTCAATCATCACTCTCTTATTTGCAATAGCCTCCATACCAGAGACCTGCCTTCTAGTCTTGCAATATTGCAAAACTTCTTGAAGTTGGCCTGATTGGCTGACCCTCTGTGTCTGCCTTCTCCAAGGAAAAGCATAACTCAGGAGGCCTGGTCTGGATCTGTATTTGGCTGTTGCCCACCAGCTAAGGACAGAGACTTTAAAGTTGATGGAACTGACACCACCATTTTGCATGAGCATCTTGTGAATGGGTCTTTAGCTTGGTCAGACACCTCAGCAGTTATACGAACATCAGGTTCCCGAAGGTCCCGCAGTGTACACACAGGTGGTGACGCACTTTCCACTTGCAGCATGCTTCTCTCGAGTGCTGTGCACTTGTTTAATTGTTAAAAAACAGAGTTTAAACATTTAATTTTTAATAGGGTGTCAACGTTTACACAGCGTTACAATAAAAAAAAAAACCAACACACTATTATGTGGTCATTCCAACACCAAATGTGAATTGAGCTCATAAAAGTCGCATGCAGCCCCATTCCCAGCTCACCTCGACCAAAAATAAGTTACTGCCACACTAGTGAAAATGGGGCCCGTTTATGGGCTCCCCAGGTCATATATACAGGCTCCCCCCCATAAAGCACTGCTGAGGCTAGAAGTTGAATCTGATGAAACCCAGACCACATGAAATTAAAATGAAGGCATAATCTCACAACTGTGATAATTCAATGGAACTCCTTGGGTTTCTTGAATTTTCCAGCTCAGCATCTGAGCATGAAGACCAAGCAGAATGTGCAAACGTGTTGATCCTTTTAAATAACTAGGTGTCTCACCTAAGTGAGATAAACTGCCCCCCCCCTGCTAATGTTCATAGGTTTCTGTGACTTGCTAGGATGATAAACATATCTATTTATATACCTTCAACTTTGGCAGGTCTGGGCAAAGTAGTGCAGAGAGACATCTGCAATTGTCTACTCCGAGGAACAGTCAGTGCTCAATATTGATTTTCTTCCAGCATGCTTCCCTTACCCTAATAGGTTTCCCCTGAAACCTTCATGGGCTGGAGTGCATGGAAAAGCACAGACAAGAAATTCACGTGTCACCTGTGGGTTACTCTTTATTTGGTTCCATCTTTCTACAACACATTTCCTCTGTAAGAGAGGAAAAGCAGGAAATAGTGTGTCATTAAGGAACTCCTTTTTTTATGTACTCATGTTTATTTACAGAAAACTGATTCAGAAAACCATTCAAAAAGTTCTACAAACGTCTAAACCCTTTGGTTCTGAAGAGAGAGAGAAATCTATTATTATTTTTTTAAGTTGCTTTTCTGTCTGAACAACTCACTTTAAAATTTTTTTTAAATTATTTTTATTTCCTTTTGTTGTCCTTGTTTTATTGTTGTACTTATTACTGTTGTTATTGATGTCGTCGTTGTCGGATAGGACAGAGAGAAATGGAGAGAGGAGGGGAAGACAGAGGGGGGAGAGAAAGACAGACACCTGCAGACCAGCTTCACCGCTTATGAAGTGACTTCCCTGCAGGTGGGGAGCCTGGGGCTCGAACCGGGATCCTTCTGCCGGTCCTTGCGCTTTGCACCACGTGCGCTTAACCCGCTGCACTACCACCCAACTCCTGAGAAATCTATTATTGTAAGAAAAGTTTCTTTCATGCCTGTGTCCTAGTTCTACTCATTTTGCACATCAGATCACCAGCTCAAGTCGATGGAGTTCTACCTTTGGATACAGCAAATGCCTTCACAATCCCAAACGATGTCCTTTGGTAAGAGTGGCAAAGAGCCACGTATGTGCTCTGTCACCGTCTGAGACTCAGACCCATGACCCACATGGGTGAATTAGAAATGAGAGATAGGAGAAGCAATAGGCTCTGGTAGCCCTCACTGCAAACTTCCTTGTCCTTGACTTAGGCCTGCCTGTCCCACCCTGACCTGTGGAGGCCTGCCTGGTCCCTAACACAAATAAGAAGTTCAATTTATAAAAGAAAACAATATGAGGTTAGTTAATACTCCCAAGTGTTGCCAGTAAACTCAGACATTAAGGAGGGCACAGCTGGCCTCAGTGACCTTGGCCCCGTCAGAGCCATGCCCTCAGCCACTCTGGGCATGGACTTGGGGAGCAATTGCTGGGGTGGTCCCTGGCCTTCAGCTCCCCATTCACTGCTCGTGCTCTCTTCTGCAGCTCCCTGTTCCAGCTCAAAGGGCACACTGGCTTCTGTAAATCCCAGCCATGACTACTGCTCTTTTGGTAGGCCACGGAGGAATTAGAGGACACCGCACAAAGCCATTTTTAAGACTGCAGGATTTAGTGTCCAGAAACACCCAGTCTCATGTGCACACGTCCCATAGAAGCCGCCCTATTTGTATCTGTGACTCTGCATTTAAGTGCTGTGGAAGAGACATCCCACCCTAGGGCCTGAGATTCAACTTCCTATCGCAGATATTTCCACGCTGACTTGGCTAATAGATATCACTTAGGAGGGGGCTGATTAGCTACAAAGCCATTTTCCATTGTCATAAGTCAGCACGACCCAACTTAAACCAGAGAGCATCTCAATACATTCTCTTACATAGAAACACGTTTGTACTAGGGCTGCAAAATGAGGGATTCTGATGTGAGATCTATATCAAATCTGAGAGAAGGTGGGGGCTACTTGGTTGGAAGGAGAACGGAAGGGTTCAGCAAGGACAGAGTAGGGAAGATAAGGACAGCGGCAGGGCTGTCCTTATCTTCAATGATAAGGACAACAATGAGGACATTCAGCACAACAGAGAACATTCTTCTCGGAGGGTCCATCTCCCTTCCTCTTGAGAGCATCCGAATTTCATCCAGAGTTATGTGCCCAGCTAGATGTTTCCCTATGTAGACTCACGTGCAAACAGGAGCTTTGCCAGCACCTTGCTGGGTGCCTCTGGAACAACCCGGATTTCCTCACACAGACATCCCAGTTTGGTACTCACCTCTTCCTCCTTCTTCCTGTTCAGAAACCACCTGTCACCAGGACACAATAAGCCCAAAGGCAAAGGGTAAACACATATGGTGTGTGTGGAGGGGTGGCAACATAGGGGGTCGATCCTTCAAGAGCTCAGCAGATCACCAGCTGAAGAGAGTCCTAGGTGAGCAACACCAGGTCTCTTAGAGTCTTCACTGTCCACTGGGGTTTCTCTTATTTGTAGTCAAATGCACAAAGATGTATATTCCATGAGAAGAGAGACAAGGAGCACGGGAACCCAAGGCTCCAAGGTCTCAGGTTCAGTCCCCAACACCACCATAAGCCAGAGCTGAGCAGGGCTCTGTATGGTCTCTCCTCTCTCTCTCTTTCTCTCTCTCCCATTCTCTCTACATTTCTCTCACTAACATAAATAAATAAAATAGTTAAAACAAAAGAGAGAGAGGGAAGTATGAAAGAGCTAGAAAGTCCCTCTTACTCAGAACCTATTCACACAGTTCCATTCCTTCCCCAGAAAAGATGCAGGTCCTGCCTAGAAGAAGTGGATTGTAAGTGCAAACACAGAGTTGCCCGGTGCTCAGACTGACCATCTAAAATTTACCTCTGTCCTTCTGTGCTTCTTGATTGCTAGCTTATAAGTACATGTTTAGACATTAAAGTGGGGCATTCATTTAACATACTACAGAGAAGAGAACGGAACAGATTTAGAAGCAGTTGAGGATTTCTTGTGCAACCCATTTGGAGGAGCTCCCACTGAGAAGTCGTACGGCTCACCCTCTCTGCCGCCAGATTTAATAAGATGGGCGAGGAGAATGAAGTAGGAGCACCAGGTAGCCTGTTTTGACTCTTGTAAATGCTATCTGGAAATTAAAGCAACACTCAGGGCAAGCTGGCAGCAGACAGGCTGTGGCCCACGGACAGTGCAAGACTGATAAATCTTGAGAACACACAGGTGACAGCAACCAATACGTGAAGCGAGTGCAGTGGGGATGCAAACCAGTGACGGGGGTGTAGACCCTCAGAATAGGGGTGAACAAATCCCTTTGTGTGGTAAGAAATACTGGACAGCAAGCACAAAGCACTCCAAGAGTTTAGCATGTGGTCCCATGAGGGTGGTAGTCCAGAGAGAAATGTCTTCACAGGTGATCCTGAGGCTGGTTCCAAAACTGACAAGCAAGGTAACAGACTGAGAAGGGAAGCAGGAAATGACACGGTCCAGAGTGATGCCGTGGCTTGCCTGCAGCTTTCACAAGGGTGTGCATTGGACTTCTTTTTCTTTTCTAACAAAGGGAGAGCGAATGTCCACAGTCTGGTTCAGTCACATAGCAGCAAAACTTCAGGAGCCAATAAATAAAGAATACCTCTTTCCCCTTTGAACTCCGTGCTCCACGAACATCAGCCTCGAGCAGAAGGGGCAAATGTTTCCTGACTCAGCGCTTGTGTCCTATGCCCTGGCGCACACTACTTCACCTACATCCACCAATGAGGCCCTGGGGAAGCTATGAAACTCAGTGAGAAGCACAGCTTGAAACTCATCTGGGGTTAAAGCTACAAAATGCCTACTCATTGGTGTGCAAGTTTTGTTTTGAATTTTTAAAAAAGGTTTCATCGTTCTTCCCTTCATTTCAAACAAAGCTTTTGTTTCTGCTGCTTCTAGTGCACGACTGTTCATTAGGGTGAGAACATGTTATTTATTTCTTTTAAAATGACACGGAGGTTGTGTTTTTCCTCAAAAGAATGGCCACATTGTTTCTAATTAAACATGATGGATTCGGGGTCTTGGTTTGCCATCTGGGCCATATGTCTCAGAACATCCTTTTTCGTAATGATGCCTAGAAGTCTCCTGGAGAAGAAACAGAACAGAGGGAAAGGGTCAGTCAGTCCTGTGATAGTGACTTGGACCTGTCCCGAAATCACACTGCCGCTACCACCTCATCCACGTGGTAGAGCTTATCATCAACAAAGCCAGAGAAACTGACACTGGAGCATCATCTATGTTGGAATGTTGCCTAAAACTACTTAAACTACAGAATCATGAAGCATTCCAACAAATCCAGGGCGGGAGACTTCTGGTCTGCATTTTCAGGGAAAAAATGGGTGTCATAAATAGCAAACAAAAAGACAGGGAACTGTTCTAGACAAAAGGCTAATGAGACGAAACAAGCTAGTGGAATATGGAAACCTGTCTGCAATTCTGCACTGAAGTAGCTGGTGAATGGTACCCACTGAGATATTGTTAATTAAGAGTAATTACAGTAATTAGCAGTTATGCAGAAGAACATCTTTACTCTTAGAAGATGTACGCTTCGGCTTCACAATTGCCAACTTATAATCAGCTAGGACATTCCTCAGGAGGTAGGTATGTGAGCAAACAAGCTGTGGAGCATCCAGATGATGAAATGTTACTCACTGCTAGGACGATATGAGCCATCAGTCATGAAGAGATAGAGGCAAGTTACATACATACTGCTAGATGCAAGAAGCCAACCTGAAGAGACTAAATGCCATGTGCTTCCAACTCTAGGACATTCTGGAAAAGGTAAAACTATGACGCCCATGAAAGAGGTTGGGGGAGGAGGGATGGCTAGGGGGAGCAGAACACAGAGGATCTTTATCTCAGTCAAACCGCTCGCTCTGCAGGGCAATACAATGATGG
Source organism: Erinaceus europaeus (assembly GCF_950295315.1). NCBI lineage: Eukaryota > Metazoa > Chordata > Mammalia > Eulipotyphla > Erinaceidae > Erinaceus > Erinaceus europaeus. The sequence goes on from NC_080185.1 coordinate 126,596,191, forward strand.
ATACACGCCATTCGTCATTTGCCAAAACCTACAGAACTTATCCCACCAAGAGGGAAGCCTCACATCAGCTGTACCTTAGTTAATAACAATATCGTTATCAGTTTTTAGACAGAAACACATACGACACACTCAAGTTAGATGTTAGCAATGAGGGAACAGAGAGGGTCCATGGGGCTCTGCACTTTCTGCTCCATTTTTCTAGAGCTCTACAACTGCTTTACATAAATAATCTGTTAATTTAAGGAAACAAAGTCCTTGAGGTGGTCCAGTGAATAAAGCTTTGGACTTTCAAGTGTGAGGTGCTGAGTTCAATCCTTGGCAGCACATATACCAGAGTGATGTCTGGTTCTTTCTTGCTCTCCTCCTATCTTTTTCAAGAATAAATAAATAAATAAATAAATAAATTTTTTTTAAAAAAGGTCCTTGGGCAGAGGGTGACTAAAGAAGACCAAGCCAGAAAGGGTTGCTTTTCATTCCAGCTGTTGGGAGCTACTTGGCTTGAACCATGTTTCAGGATCACATCAAATCCATTTCTAAGCTTTATCAAAATGCACTGAAATTCAAGATGTCCCCATAAAACAAGTGGCTGTTACTCTAAACCGGCTATGTCGGGTCTGACTTCTGATGGAGCCTGAGCTTCTCTTAAGAGCCAAAGCGGGAGTTGGGCTGTAGTGCAGCGGGTTAAGCGCAGGTGGCGCAAAGCACAAGGACCGGCATAAGGATCCCGGTTCGAACCCCAGCTCCCCACCTGCAGGGGAGTCACTTCACAGGCGGTGAAGCAGGTCTGCAGGTGTCTATCTTTCTCTCCCCCTCTCTGTCTTCCCTTCCTCTCTCCATTTCTCTCTGTCCTATCCAACAACGACAACAACAATAATAACTACAACAATAAAACAACAAGGGCAACAAAAGGGAATACATAAATAAAATAAATATTTTTTAAAAATTTTTAAAAAAAGAGCCAAAGCACTCTCTTACGAACAAGTAAATAAGTAAAACTTTTAAAATAAAATAAAAATAATTAAGTGATTGCTAGCTATGGGGACAAGCAGCTTAAACCGATAACCTGTTACAGAGAGAGACAGAGGGAGAAAGTGTGTTATCAGAGCAAGTGTGTACCATCCGATCACAAAGGTAGGCTTCAAGGTGCATCGTGAAGGCGCTCAGCCGCTGCCAACCTTCAGCTAGCACGAAGGCCCTCAACTGAACCCACCCTTGTCTCTGACGTTGATTTCCTACTTGAAATCCTGGCTCAGGACTGACCCACTCTAGAATGCCTGGGTAACAGCACTTGAACTAGTTATGTGCATGCTCCTCACGAGATGACTAGCTCATCTGTTTTTTCCAATTGTTAACACTTTGTGAACCTTCTCCATTTGTCAAATAGACTATCAGCAAAGTGCCAATGAAACCAAGATTGCTTTGGAACAAAATGACTTGGTAGTGTTTGCAAAGTACACACACACACACACACACACACACACACACACACACAGTAAAGCCTAGGTTTTGTTTATCTTCACCCCAGAGACAGAGTCAAAAGATCAGGCACTTTGCCTAAAGCAGTCCTGACAACCTCCTGTTAAAGTTCTGTCACTCTCATGTCTATAAGTCAAGTCTGCTACCAGGGCACTGGGGAAATCAGAATTCAGGGGCAGGGCTGCCTTGGGTTTGAGCATTAATTGTGCCCTGGCCCAGCGACAATAATTAGCACAGAAGAAGCGTGCTGGACACCCACCCGGAAGGAGCCACTGTCAAAGCCAACAGGCTTCGTTAGTGGTGTGAAATGTCCCGTTTGATTTCAATCAAAGGTTCAGTGGTTGTTCAGCTGACTCTGGTACATAATGAGTGGCCGACCTATGACCATGAACTTTATTCTGATTACAGCAGCTGGGCTCTTCCAAGAATACCACCTGGTCCCAGGCCTTGTAGCCCTCCAAGCTGGGGGAAAGTAATACTGTCTCACCAGCTCGCTTGTCCCTTCTGGATCTGAGGCTCTGCATTGTGGGGGAAAAGACTTCTCTGGTCCTGGCCTCAGCTCACCCCGCGCCCAGCCCTGAGAAACCTTGCAGATGCCCTGGGTCAATAGGACAAGCAGGAATGGCGCAGGGATGGCACATGGCATGGGGAGACTTCAAAAACACTAGCTGGCTCTCATCGTGCCTTCCTGGCTGGAAGCCCAGGAGATGAAAGACCCCGCCAACGAGCATCCCTTGCCAGCACTAACATAGCTGCATCTGTGTTTGTTTAAAATATGGAGAGTGAGTGAGTGAGCAGGAGAGAGAGACAGAGTATGTGTGTATGCAACTGTTTTCTCACGAACATTCAGAGCCAATTTCGGCACCCAGAATTCACAGGAAAACCTCCTGGGGTCCGTGAGGTGTGAGCAGGCGTCAGGGGCCAAATCTCCTGCCAGAGTTAGAAACGCCAGTGAGAAATGACACGGGGTTATTGCTTTAAAGGGGAGAAATGGCTACCCACTTGGGGCGGCATGGGTGATGATGGAACTATGCAAGCTGAGAAATTCAAGCCCATCACCGGCCCACAAAGTGGGGGGCAGGGTTTTCTCCCTGGGAGCTGATGGGAAACAACCATTCTGGAAGGGGGATTTCCCTGGACCAGAGGGACCAATAGCTACAGGGGAGCTGCACTCTGAGCTTAACCTGGGGCGTTACTTCTCCCAGGAGTTCACACAATCACTCCAGCTTGAGAAGCACTGCAGGAAAGCTCTGGAACCTCAACAAATTGTGTCTGTGCCTTACTGGTGGCCCTTTCCATGTTCAAGACACCCCTGGGCTACTGTCTGAATTAAGGAAGACACTAGTCCTGTTTGAGAGAGCTCTCATCCAGAGCGACAGTATACAAATGTCAGTCTCTTCACAAAAAGCCCTGAGTACACCCAGAAGACAGGGAGAGGGTGAATGGGTGAATGGATACTCACTGCCCGACTGGTGGGCCCAGGGGCAGAAAACACAAAATGGTCGCAGCGGTCCTGATGACACCCTGGCTTCCAGTCGATTTTGCCACGTTTGGGACAGAACAATGATGATTTGTCTCAGTGGCGGCCGTCCTGTGTACTGGAAGGTGCAGAGCAGAATCTGCTTGATGCCTCTAGCACCCTTCCCTCCAGTCTTGACACCCCAAATCTCAGGGTGGGGTGGGGTGGGGTGGCTAATTCATCCTGGGTGGGATCGGCTCACTGAAACCAGAGAGAGCTGGCTCTGGAAATGTAACTGCCTTCAAGAGCCAAGCCTGTGATTTCTCTAAAGGCCTGCACCATGTATCAGACTTCCAATGGCTCCACAGCCTCAAAAGGAACCAGCTGGCCAGACACACTAGGTATTGGGCTACCCAAAACTAGACCCCTCTTTCTCCACCTGGGTTTCAGAAGTGGTGGAACTTGGGGGCACATCTCTGAACCCAGAGTGTGGTCCTCAAAGGACTAACTACCCCCTTTTTTTAGGCAATCAGAAACCCCAGGTCTCTGCATACTGGCTTCCTGGACTGAGACAACACAGAGCAAAGTATGGGGCCACTAAGCTTCTGGACTCCTCTATAACACATATTTTGCAAACATGAAGTCACACAGACCAACAGAGCAGGGGGCAATCCTGGCCGTCAATGCACAGTTTCATCCAGGAGGAGGAAACTGCAGGTAAGCATGGACCAATGTGACACAAACACTCTCAAGTGGCAGCTCTGACACCACCTGCAGCCCTGCTCCACTGTTCATGAAGCTTCTACACTACAGGTGGGGGCCGGGGACTTGAACCTGGGTCTTGGGCATGGTAATGTGTGTACTCTACTGGGTGCACCACCACCTGTCTCCAAAACACAGTGATTCTATGGGGCACCTGTGTCATTGTCCTAGCAGGACGAGCTGTCCCTTCTCCTGGGGCTGAGCACTGGTGGAATGGAAGGGCGTCAAACCCTGCACTCAGTCCCCAAGGCTCCCTGTCACTCCCTCCTCTGTGTGTTCAACATCCCAAGTTCTGGAGTGTCACAGACCCCTAGGTTGATGTGCTCAAGCCACCTCCCATCATCAGCTGCCAGTGAGCCACTCACCCACTGCGTGTCACCAGACATTGGCGCAGCCCCAGCTTCCGGAAGATGTCTACCACTGTCTCCATGGGGGTGTGGTCAGTGACCGTGAAAGGGCTAAGGTTTAGCACACGCCGCAGCTTCAGGGGATGTGGGCTGTTGGCAGGTAGTTCAGGTGGTTCCTCGGTGAAATACATGATGGAGTTACTCACGATGCCCTCCTGCCTCTGCCTGGCGTTTCCTAGAACAGAGAAATAGGAACAGTGAGCCGTACAAACACCCCTCGCCAAGCAACTCCCCTGCCCCTGCCCCCAGGATCCCAGGAACAAGGGGTTCAGAGGGCAAACTCTGAATCCTTAATGAGAAGCTTCATCCAAACATCTGTGGAATTGGCATCCCTCTACAGCTAGCCTGGAGGCAAGGGCTCCCTGCTGGAACCCCAACTTTCACTGCCAAAGTCATGAAGTCTGGCCTGGCCAGGAGGGTTCCTTTGGGGGATTCATGAGTTCATCTCAGATTCTGGGGCACCTAAGTGGCCCAGAGCCCACACCCTCATTTCCCCAACATTCTTTCACCTCATCATGGGCTAAAGTTTGACAGGACAAAAAGTCCATTTAGTCAATGACTTTGGAAGGGTACTGTTTCAGACTCTAACTTATAACTGGCCCAATGACATTATGGTCCTGAAAGGAACAAAAAAGTAAAAAAGAAAGGAAGAAAGGAAGAAAGGAAGGAAGGAAGGAAGAGGAAAGGAAAAGAGAGAAAAAAGAAAAGAAAAGAAAAGAAAAGAAAAGAAAAGAAAAGGAAGGAAGAAAGCCCTGACAGGAATGAGACCATCGTCTCAGGTTCATGGCCCACATATGCAGCTCAGTCCCAAAGAGGCACCTTGGGGCCAAACACATAACCCTGGATAAGCCGCATCCATCCAACCCTTGGACCTCCGTTCTTATGGGCCATTTTGTGGATTCCTCCAAGAAAGATAGTAAAAACCTTTATGGTAACAATTAGCCTATTTCTGTTGAAAGGCAAGGCCATGTGAAAGAAACTGCAGAAAAGTAGGGTAACAGGAACTCATTAGGAACACAGCTTTATGCAGCACGAGAAACCCAGGCTATTTTAAGTCACATGTGAAATAAATCCATTGGTCTCAAGATATTTCTCCAAGGCGATTTTCCTTCTGCTGGAATTTTAATCTTCTTCTTCTTCTTCTTCTTTTTTAGTTCATGAGAAAAGGTTGTTAGAGAAAATGTACAGCAAGGTTTGCCTTAAAGTGGATCCTGGTCTCCAGAATACATTTCTTGCCATCTCAAAGACTGCTATTCACCTACATGGTTCTCTGAAAATCAAATACGAGCTGCCTGCTCTTGGATCACTGGCTACTATGGGGTCCTCTAATGGAAAGCTGGCAGCAGTGGGCTCAGGCTGGGCTTGGGAAGGGGATTCTGTTTAAAGGGGAGCAGAGGGCCACTGGGCAAATGACTACGCGTTATGTAGGCCAGGTTTCATCTAGTTACGTCAAGTGGGATGGAAAGCAACCCACCACCAGACAATTCTCACGCAGCACATGTCAAATGTCAGCGCCCCATGACGGACACTACACTAGTCCCCTAAATCTCGATGGTCCCATTAGAGTTGAAGCACTCACACTAGGTGGTAACAACCAACATGTAACAGGAATCCTATCTATCTCATCAGGTTGAACTGACGTCAGGACTGGGGAGGACACACCCCAATCAAGAACTAATCTCATAGGCCCAGGAGGCTGCTCAGTAGGTCGAATGTATGCTGTGCACAACGTCCTGGATTCAAGCCCCAGCACCACATGGAAGCACCCAAGAGAGCGCTCCATGGATGGTGGAACAGTGCTTGATTATCTCTTCTTCCCCCATCATCCCCTTGCTGCTCTCTAAATATGTAGATTAAAAAAATTTAACTATGGCGATCACTCAGCAGTTCATCCCCCAGCACTACATTAAAAGAAGAACTAGTGGGAGCTGGGCGATAGCGCAGGTTAAGCGCAGGTGGCGCATAGCTCAACGACCGGCACAAGGATCCTGGTTCGAGCCCCTGGTCATCCCACCTGCAGGGGAGTCGCTTCACAGGCGGTGAAGCAGGTCTGCAGGTGTCTGTCTTTCTCTCTCCCTCTCCGTCTTCCTCTCCTCTCTCCATTTCTCTGTCCTATCCAACAACAATGACATCAATAACAACAACAATAATAACTACAATAATAAAACAAGGGCAACAAAAGAGAATGAATAAATAAATATTAAAAAGAAGAACTAGTCACATGGATTTCTTATGCCCCTTAAGCCTCTTATACCAATAGAGCCAAGCACAACTTCGGAAACTGTGGGACTCATTGTCAAGAACAAATAGTACACTTACACCCCCTTTGAATCTACTGATGGTGTTGGAAGTCCTGTTCGGTGAACTTGTGCTCAGTAATGCATTCTTGGTGTTTGGACAATGGCTAGTGCCCAGCAGAAACAGAGTAGATATTTACCAGGTGTGTGCATGTACCACCAAGTCAGCAGGCAATGAAAAACCAAGTAGGCCTGCTAAGTGTTGGTGTACTTGAGTCTGCCAGACATGTAGAGCATAGGCGAGTCCATCTAGGGGGTATCAGGCAGAAGAGCCCATGGAACAGAAGCCATCAGCTGGGCCAGAGGGGAAACCTCATCTGGGCTCTCTGCTGCCCCAAGAGGAACAGCTGCTGTTCTTTCCAGAGGGGTCTGTGAGGCCTCTATTACACAAACTTACCTTAAGCTTTGGACTCTGGGGGCTGGAGGAGTGGGTAGAGGCACTATGTCTAGGCTGAAAGCTGGTGAGTAGAAGAACCAGAAGAACCTCTCTGCTGGGGTGAAGCATCTGCTTCTGGCTTGAATAAGAAGTCACCGCTGATATTGTGTCTTTTGGGAAATAAGTAAAGAGATGAAAGACAGCTACCCGATGGTTTCACTCATATGTGGAATCCAGAGATCTAATTCACACAAACTTGCAAAGAAAAACAAAACAAAACAGAAGCAAGCACACTGTTTCTGGGACTTGTGAGAACTCTGGTGGTGTCTTTGGGAAGTGGGAGTGTGGGGACACAGAACTGTGGTGGTGGGTGTGGTGTGAAACTACACACTGTCATCTTACTATCTTGTAACCCACTATTAATCAAAAAGGTTAAAAATACTAAAAAAAATAAAATAAAAGAACTCGTCACCAGTCACCAAAACTCCTGAAAGAAAACTACAACAGATTTGTCTGTGGAGAGCTGAGACAGTCTCCTGTCATCCCCGTACTAGCTTCTAGGATGGCAGCCACACATAGCAGACGCACAAGAGGTAGTTACTAGGGCCCAGGCAGTGGTGTACCAGGTGAAATGCACACATTGCCATGTGCAAAGACCCAGCTTCAAACCCCCACTCCCCACCTGCAGGGGAGAAGCTTCATGAGTGGTGAAGTAAAACTGCAGGTTCCCCCCGTTCTCTCTCTCCCTCTCTCTCTCTCTCTCCTCTATTACTAGCTGTACTATAAAAAAAAAAAAAAAGGAAAGGAAAGGAAAGGAAAGGAAAGGAAAGGAAAGGAAAGGAAAGGAAAGGAAAGGAAAATGGCCACCAAAAGTAGTGGATTCATCCTGCAGGCACAAGTCCCAGTGATAAACCCTAGTGGCAATTAAAAAAAAATAGTTCTTATGCAGAGGATGACCCAACTCCTTACAAAGAAGATTCAGTGTTCTGAGGGTACACAGTCTTAGACCCCAGAGACCCTGTGTCAGAACAGAAGCAACAGCATCATATGTGTAACAGACAAGAAGGGAGCATATTAAATATTCATATTTGCCTGGGTGGAAAATGGATGGGGCCTCTTAAAATTTCCCTTTTACTTTCCGGTTGCCCCAGCATTCCATGAGTATGCACTGTTTCCCCTTGAGAACATGATGATCTTCATTTTCAAATGTTTTAAAGATCAAGTAATTAAGGGCTGATTAAAATGAGTTTTTCTAAATAGGAGATTTGCTGTGTGACCTACCAGGACTAGTATCAGTGGTCGCAGCTCCTGGGAAAATGATGTGCATTTTATGAGAACCTTCTTAGTTTACGCAAGCTGACATTTCGCTGTCTAGCGGCAATATGATCATCATGCCAGACGTGGAAAGGATAATTAAGAAGTGTCAGCAAGGTGAATTTCATGGTCAGGAAATTTTAGACCAGGAGACAAGCACATGTCCAGTGAGCCACTGCAACGGCTTTACAGCTATGGTTCTCAGCTAGAAGCAATTCTCCCCACCCCCAGGGAACAACTGCTAATGTCTGGAGACGTTTACAGATGAAATAACTTGGGGGAGAGGAGACAGGTGCTAGTGGCATCTACTGGATGGAGGCCAGGAATGCTGCTTAACATCTTATAGAGCATGGCACATCCCCCCAGCAGAAATGATCCCAGGGGGCCAGGTGGCGCACCCAGTTGAGCAAATACATTACCATGCACAAGGCCCCTGGTTCGAGTCCCTGCTCCCCACCTGCAGGGAGGAAGCTTCATAAGCAGTGAAGCAAGTCTGCAGGTCTATCTTTGTCTCTATTTCCTCCTCCCCTCTCAATTTCTATCTGTCCTATCTCAGAAAAAGAAAGGAGGGGGGAGAAAAAGGAAAAATGGCCACCAGGAGCAGGCACCGGTGACAACCCTGGTGGCAATAAAAAAAAAATGAAATAAAATAAAATAAACTCGGATTTCTTGGTGGTTCTTCTTCTATTGACAATTTGGGGCCTATGCCTTCACCCCCAAAGTCCAAGTAATGCTTTCAGAGAGGTAATATGCGTTATCCTGGTCATGAACATTTCTGTAAACTAGATGCAGTTAGTGAGAAAGGTTAAAGTGGAAAATTGGCAGCAGCTATCGTGGAGGTTGGGACAAAGAAGATGTGATTACAAAGCAATGGCTACTTTGAAGGGAAAAAAAACAGATGCTCTCAGGAAAGTTCGAAGTTACTAAGAGTTGGAGGAGCTCCCCCACCTGTGAGTTAAACACCTGGCCACTAGCAGAAAGAAGCAGATGACACCACTGTTCTTCGAGGCCAGTGATGGGCCTCCCTCACAGGAAGAGCATTTTTTATACCTAATGTTCAGCCTCTTGTTCAGTCCTGGACATAGAACTCTTTCTGCACGTAAAGATCTTCCATGTGCCGGAAAACTGCTATGAAATCATCCCTCCAGATGGAAAAAAAAAAAAAAAGAAAGAAAGAAAGAAAGAAAAGGCAAGCTCCCTTAACTCTTGCCCATAACTCTAACTTTCCATCCCTTTAATCATCTTTGTGGCTTCCCACTGAGTCTTCTCAGAACCTATCCTGATTTAATTGCGGAAGTCAAGACAAGAGAGCCAGACCCCGCTGAGCAGAGTCTCAGCTTTGCAAATGGCACCAAGACAGAAAGCCCCATCTGCCAGGAACTTGAACAAGGGTCACACCTGTGCCTGTGTGTTAAGATGTCATAGCAAAGGTGGTCACAGTTCCTGGCCAGTTGTTCCTGAACCAAAATAACGACTACGAGTTGGCATCCCAGAGGCAGTAAAACCATGTCCAGGTTACACGAGCAATTGCTGTATCTTTAAACATGATGCAAACGAATAATCTTTCTTTACCTCACTTACCTCCTCTCCTCATTCAAACTCTCTTGGATCTTGAATTCTGATTTCTGAGTGTGAAATTGGCATGGAAACTCACTAAAGGCTAATAGCAGCTTTCTATATTCACCAAAGAGCCTATGCAGATCACGAACTTCTCCACCAGAGCACAGGGGCTCTCCCATCTCTACAAGGCAGGAAAACATCTCTGATTGCTCAGAGTGAAGCAGGCCTCCTCGCCTTTCCACAAACCGTGTAAATAGCAGCTTCTCTACGATTACCAGTCTGATTGAAAGCATACAGGTATCATTTACGCTGCATGCTGCCTCTTCAGACATTCCAAACATAGCTTCTAGGACGGTACTCAGTCGGCAAGCTGAAATTTCTTCTCTAACCGACTGATGACAATTACTGCATCCCACTTGATTACGGTAATGGGTTTCAGCGAAATTAGTAAGCCGTCTCTTAGCAGGTGTGCTGCGGCTACACAATAGGTAATGGATTCCGTGACATTTACTACTCTCATTTTAAAATTTCAACCTTTGCTTAAAAGATTTTAGGGGCTGCATTAAGGCCATTGATATTTTAAAACAAACCCAACCCCACTTATTCACCTCAGCAAAAAAATCATTATTTATAAGGCAATATTTATGCCTAGAGGCACCTACCTGTCTAGAGAAAGGACCTACAATAAAGAGGAGCAGCACTGAACACTTGACACGCAAATTCGCTCTCAAGCTAAAAAGAAAGGCCAACTGTTGATTTGGTGAGGTGAATAGGTTTGAACAACAAGCTCAAATTAGAGGGTACAACTTGACATATTTTCATAAAGCCTTTAATGACGATACTTCCAAGAGATTTGAAAACCTATTTAACACAGGGGAGAGGCTGTGGAGATTCAAAGAAGAGCCTTAGAAACCAGACAACAAAGGGCAGAGGAAAGGGGAGCCTCATCTGGCAAAGGCGTGTTTCGTCAAATGCTCTGCGGCCACCCCGGGCAAGCTCCATCGGCAAAAGCTTCGTTAACACTCGTCTAGGATGCACAGGAGCATGGCACAGGCTCCAGGCAACCTGAGGGGCTGGGGTGGCATCAACTGTCCCTACCCAGCTGCATCAGGAGGTTCACTGGACTCCTCCTCCTCCTCACCCCCTCACCCCTACCCTCTCCCACTGAGGTCTCTGGCCCTTGGCACTTGACATGTCTTCAGAATCTTTCCATCTCTTACTCCACTGCCAATGAAGCCCCCACCCCCCGCCACACACACACACATACACACACATACACATGAAGGCCAATGGAACCCCAGATTGGCTTCTCCCAGCTGGCTGTTTTTGGGCACACAGCACATGGGCATCAGCAACTGGCTGAACTCAGAGAAGAGAAGGAAAAGCATCACACACACAGCTGATTGCCAGCCAGGTGGGTTTCTGAGGCATGGGTCGGGGCATGGCATCCTAGAGTGAAGCAAAAGCTGGTGTGGGCCCAGGGAAGCCTGGAATCTGGGTGTGAGACCAGCTCAGCCAAGCAGGTGGATCTAGGCCCCCTCTGCTCTTTCTCAGCCTCTTCACACGCCTGCCCCACAAGATAGCAGGGTCGGCTTGCTTGATGGCAGGGGACTGAACACGGCGGTCATTTCCCAGCAAGAATACCTCCCCTTGGATACCATCCCTCATGGAGCACTTTGCGGGGCAGCAGCACCAGCATTAACAGGGAGCTTGAGAGAAATGCAGTCTTGGGCCTCACTTCAGGTCTATGGAACGGAAATTTTCATTTCTTATGCGGTGGAGGGGCATGGACTAAGGGGTTCGGTCAGGCATAAGACTACCAAGTAACCACCCACTTATCATTCTCTGTCCTTAGAGAGAGAGATGGAGAAAGAGAGAGAGGAAAGACATCACAGCACCTATCTCACATCCATGAAATTGAAGCCTGCATTTTGTCACCAGCTCCCAGATGCTCTGAGGACACATGATAGTGTGAGACGCCCTGACTTGCAGCCCTCTGCCCTCTGAAATTCTGTCTAACTTCCAATCATTTGGGGAGGCTGGGAGCCATGGGTCCCTTAGCTCTGCCTGCACCCCTGAGCAGTGTGTCTTTACTCACTTATGGCAAGGATCAGTTCCCTCCGCTGGGCAAACCCAATGAGCCGCTCGGAGTCCCTGGAGACCACGACAGGGAAGCCATTGTAGTCGGTTTCCTTGATGAGTGTCTCCACGTCCTCCACCGTCATGCTGTCCTGCGTGAGCACAGACAGCGGTGGCTCACCACGCCGCGGCCGCATGACGTCAGTAGCCAGTGTGCGGTGGGTGAACTCGTCCTTCACGTCCAGGAATGGGTACCCATTCAGGTGGATGTGGGCCTCATAGATGCCCTCCTTCCCAAAGGCATCAGCCACCCACTTGCTGGTGACAGCTGCTGCCATCAGGGGCACGATGTACTCCAGTCCCCCTGTTAATTCAAACATGATGACCACCAGGGACACAGTCATCCGAGTGACGCCACCTGCAGCACAGAGAGGAAGAGAAAGAGAGAGGGGAGGTGCTGAATGCAGCAAGGTGTGGGTGGGCAGGAGACAGGCTGACCAATAGTCAAATCCTCCAACAGCTATTCTAGAGGATTCTCCCAAGGGTCACTCAACTCAGACCTCGGACCCCAGGCCGGGGCTATTGTGTGCAGTGCTGTAGATGGGAACCAGAGGTCACATGTCACTAGGGGTCCCTGGGGCATCTATTTACCCAGACCCACACGTGCAATTTTCAGCAGGAATCCACTGTGAGCTATGCAGGTTTCTCACTCAGCAAGTGTGGCTTGTCTCAGAACCCAGAAAACTAGAGAGTCCTGGAGACTACAGGCAGGAGAGGCACCACCCTTGGTGTCAGAGGGAGATGCCAATGTCAGACCTGCTGCCAGGGTTGCTGCATGTTTGGGGCTGGATCACTCTTTCTTCATTTTTCTTCTTCAAGGTTTTGTGTTTTTTTTTTAACTTTTTAAATATTCATTTATTTTCCCTTTTGTTGCCCTTGTTGTTTTTTATTGTTGTTGTAGTTATTATTGTTGTTGTTGATGATGGCGTTGTTAGATAGGACAGAGAGAAATAGAGAGAAGGGAAGACAGAGGGGGGAGAGAAAAAAAGATACCTGCAGACCTGCTTCACCACTTGTGAAGCGACTCCCCTGCAGATGGGGAGCCGGGGGCTCGAACCAGGATCCTTATGTCTGTCCTTGTGTTTTGCGCCACATGCGCTACCGCCCGACTGTTTCAAGATTGTTTTATGTGAGAGAGAAGCAACAGCTCCACTCTGCTCCCGCACAGGCAAGCAGTGCTTGGGCACACGCACAGGGCCTCACTCATACAATTCTGTGTTCTCACCACTGAGCCACCTCCTCAGTTGCTGGGCCGTTCTTCATCAGGGGGCTGTCTGCACACTCTCCGAAGCTCAGCACCAGCCCTGATATCCAGCCATAAATGTCAACAGAACCCTCCCAAGTGTCATAACCAAGGGCATCTTGTATTTTCAAATGTTTCCAAGAGGAAGAATTGTCCTCAGCTGGGAGCCATGACTCTAGATAGTATGACTGCAAGATGGCAGAGACCCCATCAACCTGGACCCCTGAATAACGAGTGGAGAAGCCCTCTGTTACCTCACATTATACACAAACACAGTCGGTTCTCATGACCCAAGGTCATTATGATCTATAAAGCCACCACACTGAAGCAGCCAATACTGAACCACTGCCCCCAGGGAAATATCAATGTGAGCTTCTGCCTGCCTCTCATGACCACACTTTTCTCCATCAACCAATACAAAACCTCCTTTGATGTCCGTTTCTGCTCAAAGGCAGTTTACCTACTGCCAATTTGGTAACACTGAACTCTTAGCCACCAGCCCACTGAGTCAGTCAGGAACATAGCTGGTCTAGCACATGTATCTTCTCTGTAGAGTACAGTGTTCCATGCTTGGAGACACCACAGAACCCTGCACTTGGACAATTCCAAACAGCAGTATCACTAAGAACCATTGCACTAACTATTCGCAAGCTAAATGCCCGTTGACTGGTGACTAGATAAAGACGCCGTGGGGTAGATAACAAAGGGACTACTACTCAGTCATTAAAAAGATAGTAGAGGGCAGGGGTAATCCCCCACAACACCAGAAACCAGAGCTGAGCAGTGTTATGGTAGAGAGAGAGAGATACCTGGTTAAGTGCACACAATACCATGCATAAGGAACAAGGTTCAAACCCCCAGTCCTCACCTTCAGGGGAAAAAGTTTCACAAGTGGTGGTGAAGCAGGGCTGCAGGTGTCTGTCTGTCTGTCTGTCTCTCTCTCTCTCCCTCACTCTCAGTTTCTCTCTATTCTATGAAATAAATAAATAAAGTTTTAAAAAAGAGAAAAAGAACAGAAAAAAGTGCCACCAGAAACAGTGGAGTCATGCAGCTGTCAACCCCCAACATCACACTAGTGGAAAAAAAGATAGGAAAGTGGAGGGTGCTCAGGGAAATAAGTCAGGAAGTAGACTGCAACTACCAAGTGGTTTCACTCCTGTGTGGACTATACATAACCAAAACAGACCAGCTTTCAGCAAACAGTACTAACCAAACTGACCCTTAGATTGTGTGAAAACCATGGAGCCCATTGGGGAGGGGACAGGGAGTTAGGAAGAGGAATCCGCTCGGTGTGATGGCACTGGAAACTCGGTGGTGACTGTGCTTAGTGCTACACACATACAGACATATAGGTGTGCAAATACCCTTATGACTTAATAGTGTAGCAAACCACTATTAAACCAGTTAAAACTGATGGGTTTTTTTTTATTATGAAGTATAATTCATTGAATAACTATGACCTTACATAAAGTAGTATCTTATGAGAAATAGTTACTGATATGATGGTTTGTGTTTAAAACTGATTTAGGGGCCTGGGCAGTGGTGCACCTGGTTAAGTACACAGTACCAAGTGCAAGGACCCAGGTTCAAGCCCCAGATCCCCACCCATAGGGAGGACATTTCACAAATGGTGAAACAGGTCTGCAGGTGTGTTTCTCTCTCCCGCTCTATCTCCCCTTCCTCTCTCAATTTCTTTCTGTCCTATCAAGTAAAATAGAAAAGAAAAGGGTGGGGAGAATGGCTGTCGAGAGTGATGGATTCATCATGCAGACACAGAGTGCCAATCATAACCCTGGCGACAATTAAAAAAAAAACTGATCAAAAAAGGAAATGTGGGGGCAGAGGCTAGATAACATAATGATTATGCAGAGAGACTTTCATGTCTGAGGCTCCTAAGTCCCAGGTTCAATTCCCACACCACCAAATGCCAGGCTGATCAGTGCTCTGGTAAAAAAAGAAAAAGGATAGAAAGAAGGAAGGAAGGAAGGAAGGAAGGAAGGAAGGAAGGAAGGAAGGAAGGAAGGAGGGAAAGGAGGGAGGAGAGGAGAGGAGAGGAGAGGAGAGGAGAGGAGAGGAGAGGAGAGGAGAAGAGAAGGGAAGAGAAAAGAAGACAAGACAAGAGAAGAAAGGAAAAGGAATGTGGCACTATGCACAGCACCTATGGACACCTGTGGACAGGATGTGCGGCCCATGAAATCCACGCCTACTATGCCACCCCAGTCAGGAACCTGCGTGCCACAGAACTGGAACTTTCCAGCACTCCGTGCACGCCTGAGAGAGATCCAGGAAGCATTCCAAGTGTCAGTGTGTGTGTATGGGGGGAGGGGTTAGCAAGCAGGCAAATTTGCAAACATGGACTCCACAGATCATGCAGAATGACCAGAGATCATGACCAGGAGGTTAACCACCAAAATGTTGGGGTTCATGTGTTACAACATTGTCACTTCACCTATCCTGAGGGTGACCTGTTGGCTCTTGTGACCTGGGTGTCTGGGGCTCTCCATGTCCCCTTGCCTCCCCCTGCCTTGGGTCCTACCTAGGCAGGCCGCAGCTCCCACCATAGCATACAGTCCTGGGGTGACGCAGTCCGCTCCTGGCCGACACCAGTTCCTGAAGATGATCCAGTCGTGGTGATGGTAAGCCAGCTGCTCCACGCCGATCCCCACCATCCGGCCTGCCATGGCCCCCACGGCCATGCTGGGGATGAAGAGTCCTGAGGGGATCTTTGGGGAGCACAGAAGGGGAGAGAAGTATGAGAGAAGGACTCCCCACTCCCGTTCCACCACTCTCCAGACAACATGGCCCCCTCCACCAGGTGAACCGGGCTAAAAAGGGTCACGTGACTTCATGCGCCTACCCAGTCATGTCCACCATGATCTGGAGGGAATCTGACTGTACCCTTCCATTTTCTTTCTGAAGAAGCTGGCTGCCTTGGCCAGTGGGGGATTAAAGCTCACTAAGCCCTGCTACAAATAGCATTCCAAGGAGGCTGTGTCACTGGAGACACTAGCTAGCTCTGGGTGGCCTCTCTCCCCAGCCTTGTCATTCAGACTGGCATTTAAATTCACTGTCAGGCCACACTGTGACAGTGGGAAAGAAGGGCCCTCAAGGCTTCACAGCTAAAATAAAGAACCTGGAAGCACCGGAGCGGCTGGCTTGGCTCTTCCCAGGGCTCTCAGGCTTATTCAGCCCCCTTTAATCTACAGCAACCAAGCAACGGTCAGTGAAGGGAGCAGGCCCCTCTCTTCCTAACAAAGGACATTTGCCACAAAGTATTCTGAGTCAGATTGGAGGAAGCGAAGAAATAGGTCACGTAAACTAAAGGATCTTGGCACCAGCATGATCTGTATTTGGCCGTGGGGCAACACATTTATTTCATCTGGTGACCACACACACAGGCGTCACAGGATGCCCGAGACTCCACATCCGTGGAGATGACACAGGAGCCACTGCCACGTGCACCCCAGACTGCTGTCTGTCTGGGGCTGGAAGCAGATCATTCGCCAAACTCAAGTGAGCTTTGGACACCCAAGTGTTATATCTAGTGTGGATCATTCCTGAGGGAAAGTCTTCCTTTCTGAGTGGCCCTTTGCCTTCAGTCATTGCACCTCCTTCAAGCTCAGAGCAGACTTGGCCTGGCAGGAGAGCACACTGCTAGCATCTTTCATAGACAACAATAAGGCCCTTTGCTGGGAGCTGATGAATCACACAGCCAACTGCTAAGTAAAGGTCGCCCAGTCCCGTCTTGACAATGAAAAGCCAGGTCTGTGTTTGAGTGTTCCATTCTCGGGTACATATTTTCTTAGTTTCTTTTTTGCTTGTGTTGGCACCAAGCTCAAAACTCACAAGAAATCTCATGCACGTGAAGCATGTGCTCTACCCCTGAGCAGCATCCCTGGCCGTATCAGACTTGTCAAAGAAACAAATCATAACAGCACACACTGAGCAGGAGTCACAGCCCACCGGGGCTCCGAGCTTCAGTCAGCACCTCCCCAGGCACAGGTTCCACGGTGGAAGTGTTCTGCCCAAGCCCACCAAGTGACACCACCTCCCTAGGGATGGTCTGCTCTAAGCCTCGGCTTCCTAACTTGCATGATGGGACGAAAATCTATGTATATACCATACTTATCAAGAGGGTGTCAAGGGCTGAGCAATAGCTCACCCGCTAGGGTGTACACGTCTTCCTGTGCACAGAGGCTCTAGGCTCGAGCCCCAACACCACATGGGAGCACCACAGACACCCACCACCCCAAGATACTCCTACCCTTCCCCTCACCTTCATGCCAAAAGTGAAGATGGTGACGACAATTTTGAAGATGAGTGCCAGGGCCAGTTGCCACATGGCAGTGTAGACCCCAAGACCTGCTGGCCGGTCAGGGATGTCATCCACAGGCCTAGTCATGTTGGGGTCGTTGATATAGTCACAAAGCTGGGAGGACTCGAGCGCTCCACAATCGTTGAAGAGCTCAGAGATGAGCTCGCTTGTGCTGCGGCGAGTGTAGGGGTTGGGGTAGGCAATGATGGCGGTGATGGCTGTTACCACAATGACCTCCAGCACTGGGTACTTCCCCAACCGGGTGGTCTTGCGCCTCCGGCACCAGGCAATATTGCAGCGGATGAAGAGGGTTCCCCACAAGCCCCCAAAGACCCCCAGCAGGATGAAGGGGAAGAGTTCGGCCATGTACCAGGGTGTGTGATATTCCACATAGAAGAGCACAAGGCGGCTGTTCCCGAAGGGATTGATGGAGCGCAGAGTGAACGCCGCCACCAGGGCTGCGAAGAAGGACCGCCATAGCGTCTTCAAGGGAAAGTAGTAACTGACCTGGAGCAACAAGCCGAAAGTTAGCAGACAGCGCTGCCTGCGGGCCCAGCCCCACTGGTTGGCACACCCCATCAGAGCTTGGCATGAAAAGTTACACTCAAGAAAAAAGATAGACTGAAGACGTCTTTCATCCTTCAGCCTAATAACACCGGAACCCAGTCACAAAGATATCTCAGGGCTAAACTATGTCTGAAAGTGGATGGGTACTTGTGGAAGTGGGTTTGAACTACATTTTTTTAGGAGAAACAAAATATTCCATCATAACTCTGTTTATGGCAGGCACAGAGGTCCTTCTAAAAGCAAATAAAGTTCCAGCGTTGAGACTACGGACAACAGAACGGGCCCAGGGTTGGAAAACCCTGCCCAAAGAGTGTGTGAATGTGTGAGTATGTATACGTGTTTGGCACACAAGTTAAGAATGCTTACTTACAGGACCCAGGCAGTGGCACATCCAGTTGAGCGCGCACACAAACTATGTGCAA
Organism: Erinaceus europaeus; assembly: GCF_950295315.1. NCBI lineage: Eukaryota > Metazoa > Chordata > Mammalia > Eulipotyphla > Erinaceidae > Erinaceus > Erinaceus europaeus. Next base: position 126,614,528 of record NC_080185.1, read on the forward strand.
GGACCCAGGTTCAAGTTCCCCCACCCCTGGTTCCCACCTGCAGGGCCAAAGCTTTGCTAGCAGTGAAGCAGTAGTATACAGGTGTCTCTCTTTCTCTCTCCCTTGCTATTTCCTCTTTCCCTCTCAATTTCTCTGTCCTAGCAAATGAAAGAAAGGAAGGAAGGAAGGAAGGAAGGAAGGAAGGAAGGAAGAAAAAAAGAAAGGAAGAAAAGAAAAATGGCACCCAGGAGTGGTGGGTTTCTTGTGCAGGCACTAAGCCCCAGTGACAATAATGAGAGAGTGAGAGAGAGAAAGAGAGAGAAGAAGAAGGAGGAGGAGGAGGAGGAGGAGGAGGAGGAGGAGGAAAGGGAGAGGGAGAGGGAGAGGGAGAAGGAGAAGGAGAAGACAAAGGAGGAGGATGGGAGGAGAGGGGAAGGGGAAAAGGGGAGGAGAGGGGGAAAAGAAAGGAGGGAAGGAAGGAAGGAAGGAAGGAAGGAAGGAAGGAAGGAAGGAAGGAAGGAAAGAAGGAAAGAAGGAAGGAAAGAGGAATGTTTATTTACAATAAGATAAACTCAGACTTGGTGTGACTTGTGGTAGTTGTTGGAGAGAAAAGAGATAGGGTGGGAGGGATATGCAGAGGGGATACTGATACTGATTGAATATCGACCCTTATTCTTGAAGCAACACTTCCTTGATGATATTACAACCTGATTCATTTTGTATCATTTCTTTTGGTGTCATAGCACTGGAATGTTGGTGGTGGTGTGGTCAGTCTTATACACATACAGAGGTATGACACTGCACCTTCCAAATGTTACGGTATTGTAAACCAAAGGAAAATCAATAATAAAAAAGAATGGCCTTAAGGGGCTGGGTGGTGGTGTACCTGGTTGAGTGCAGATGTTATAATGAACAACAACCCAGGGTCAAGCCCTCAGTCCCCATCTGCAAGGGGAAAGCTTCACAAGTGGTGAAACAGTGCTGTAGGTGTCTCTCTGTCCCTCTACCTCTCTATCTCTCCCTTCGCCTCAACTTCTGTCTCTAACCAATAAATAAAGATAATATAATAAAAAATTTAAAATCAATATTAAAAAAGAATGTCCTTTACATTTGTAAATGGTTGGGGAACGAAAAGGCTACTTTAAGCTACGTGAAAGGTTCAGAAGACCATATGCAAACCATATGTAAGATATGCAAACTTTGGTGTCCAAAAAGAAAAGTTCTCTTGGAACTCAGCCATGCTCACCCATGTGCATGTGGTCTGAGGAAATGGTTGTAAGGCTCATCAAGCCAGGAATATTCACTACCAGGTCTTCACAGAACATGCTTGCCCAGTCTTGTATTCAATCTCTTTGACTTGATTAGATTGGTTACCAGAAAGACGAAGGACGCCGAGCCTTCCTCCCATAGAATCTATACTGGTGATTGGAAGTCACTACTCAAAACCAGTTAGTTAACAGCAAGACCATGCCCCGCCCCACCCCGAAGAATCCTCAGAGGGTCGAGATGGCTCCTGGCTATCCATGCTCACCTCTTCCAGACTGAAGAGTACACCCCCAATCGGAGCTCCAAAGGCAACGGAGACTCCCGCAGCAGCTGCAGCTGAAAGCACCTACAAGGCAAGGCCACATGTAAGCAGATGCCTGCCTTTCGGGTAGACGGGCCTGTGCAGGTGAAGCCACAGGAGGGAGTTTCCAGAGGACTGCAGAAGCACTCCCTCTCTCTTGTCTCTGCCTGCCTTGGGGGGAGCTCTGCAGTGAGTTGTCAGGCAGCCTGACTCAACAGTTCCCATATCTCCTTATTGGGGACTTCTCAGAGATGGCCCTACAGAGTGTTACCAAAGAAAGCCCCCACCACACACACACACACACACACACACACACACACACACACACACACACACACACACACTGCAGCTTTCTGCCTGAACACTCTTGTCAACGGCCCCTGGGGCCACCCATTACTTGTGGACCCGATTATTGATCCCTGTTCTTGAGTCAACATTTCCTTTTCGCTAGCACAAGCTGACTCTTGCTCAGTACCCCTTTTGTTACAGCTCACCTCACGCCTCTTGCCCTCGTTCTTGCTGTACTTGGAGAAGAGGCTGCTGAAGAAGTTGCCACAGCAGCATGCCACGTGCACCAGCGGCCCTTCTTTCCCAAGGCTCAGGCCCGAGGACACCACCAGGACGAGAGTGACGGTCTTGATCAGCAGGGTCCACTTCCCCAAGTAGCCCCTGATGATGAAGCCGCTCAAGATGGTCTTTATCTGAAACAGAGAAGAGGGAGTGAGGGGTCATGAACACCTTCAGTGCATCAGTGAGGGAAAAGACTAATCCTTCAGATGGGCAGCCTTCAAGCCCAGCGTCACTACATCACATGGGAGGGGCTCTCAATTTTGATGTAGCTGACTTTATATAAAATGACCTCATATTGTATTAATTGCAACCTGGAATTCTTCAAAGCATGGTAAATCTTCTGATCATAATGAGGACTGAAGAGGACTGATCCTCTTCTGAGTTCTGTTGAATTGGAAAGCAATAGACACTTCTGGCTTTCACTGCTTCTTTCTGGTGGCTAAAAGATGTCCCAGATAAAGAGACAGATGGAGTGCTGCTCTCGATAAGACAGGAAACACAGAGCAAAAGATCAGTTGAACCTTAGGACCAGTTTGGCAAACAGCCTGTGGGTCAAGTCTAGCTTGCTGCCTGATTTTTGCATTGTCCGTTAGCGAAGTACTTTTAACATTTAGTGGAATATACAATCAAGCTTTGCAGTCAGAATGATCACTCGGTTCTGCATCTTGTTTCACCAAGCCTAAAGTAGTGACTCTGTCCTTCCCAGGGAAAATGACGGCGACAGGTATGTGAGTATTCACTATTCAATCCTTTCAACTTTCCCGTGTTTGAAATTGTTCTTCACACAAGGTGGGGACACGAGTGTGTTCAGCCTCCTGATAGTGGGCCTTTGGGTCCTTCTCCACCTTGGGAGTCACTGGAACCACGTGGGGAATTAGAAACCACCAAGGACTGGCTTTCCCCTCCTCTCTAGATCTGCTGTCATCAGTCTGCAGGGCAGCATGGGTCTGGGGGGGGGGTAACTTCTATAGCCTCCTCAGGTGATTGTAAAACACAGTCAGGAGGACTGGGAGACAGCGCAGTGGAAAAGCACAAAGTACTGAGTTCAATCCCTGACACCACACATGTTAGAATGGTGCTCTGGTTCCCCCCCCCTCAGTAATAAATAACTCTTTAAAAACTGAAATAACTGGAGAAGGTGAGGACAGGAGGCTGGAGAGAGACTTGGGGTCTCGGTGCAAGTTGGGGGTGGGAGCATTCTGAAGAGGCCTATCACGGGGAGATGAGGAATTGTACTCATGAGCTAGCAACTGTACTATAAACTGTACTATATTAAGCCTCCAATGAAAAATAAGAAGAAGAAAAAACCCTAAAATGACATGCAGCCCAAGCAGAGAGCCACTGCATCTAGTCTGAAAAGAGTGGAGGGACAGGTAACAGGTAGCCCTAGTTTTGAAAGAAGGGATAGATCTGAATAGGACCATGGCATTTGGCCACTTAGAGAGGATGTGGCATCTGCAGATCCTCAAATTGCTGAAGGGTTAGGATGGAACCATTCTCATCTCAGGAACTGTTGCTAGGGATCTGTGTTTTAACTCGGGGAGAAAGACTAAAGAATCTGAGAGCAGGGTGCATGTATTTCATAGAGTTCAGTGAGCCCCTTCCCCAGAACACAGCTGGTAGTTCTTAGACTAGCGTTTAGCTGATGGAAAGCAAACGAACACTGTTTACACTGGTTTTCACTAGTGGTAGTTGACCTATTTGAGTCTGAGCCCGGGGGATCTCGGGTCCCTTTATTTAAGGGATGTTTGATTATGCCTGCCACAATCCTGCCCTTTTGTGTTGCCTCGAATAAAATTATCTCTAATGTTTTGTCAGTTACTTAATGTGAATTGGGACCCTAGGGTACAGTTTAAGAGTGTAATAGCATTTAGAAAATTACAAGCATCTAAATTCTCCAGCCTTTGCCAGTCATGACATGTGGCGAACTGAACAATGTAACAGGTATTTTGCAATGTTCTGCAGTGATTTTATAAAATTGTCGCGGTCAAATTAGAGACTGCAGAGAGCAAAGCCATTCTCAGCAGATGCCACAAGCCAATCGGTCACTTGTTTTAGTTTGTATTAGCAGAAACTGAATCAAGCAAGGTCTGAACAAGACGTAGCGCAGCAAATTCCTGACTGAGTGGTGTCAAGTTTGATACACTGCGAAGACATAAATGTCTGTGAAGGTGTTCGTGTTTTGTATCGAGCCAAAGCATCACCTCAGAGTAAGTTCAAAGAGGACATGCTTGCTTATATATTTGTGAGAGCTTCTCTGAACGAAGCAAACAGAAAAAGAGGAAAGTTCTTCCTCGGTTCTCTCTTAAGTTCCTAGTCCAAGAATTATGTGTGTTTATTTTGTTCTTCTTCTTCTTTTCCTCATGTGATGCTGGAGAACAAACCCAGTGTCTAGCACATGTGCAATACCACCACTCACCACTGAAAAGCCTCCCTGGGTCAATATTTTCACTTTTTTTTTTTTTTTTTTTTAGAGAAAGCAAGCGAAGAAAGAGAGTGGGGGGGAGAGAGAGAGAGAGGAGAGACACCACAGCACCATTCTGTCACCTATGGAGCTCCCTTGGTGCTATCCATGGTGCTCCCATGTGGCGCTGACAAGCAAACCCAGGACCTGGCACAAGGCAAGGTACAAACTCTGTTCATAAGCCACCTTCTCCTACCACCCCTGACCCCCACTTTTTTTGAAGGCTAATCTCTCTCCCAGATAGAAAGCAGCTTCTTTTTTTTCTTCTATCTTATTTACTTATGTGCTTTTTATTCTGCACCCAGAACCGGAGTGGGCAAGGCACCCTTAGGTTAGAAATTTTAAGATCTATTACAATAGCAGTGAAAACTTAATTCTAAAGCTGCCTCTGGGGTCCTGAGGCTTTGAAAGATAATCACGAACTCTCCTGTGCGTCGAGAAATGGCTCTGTCGCACACTCATGCATGGTTCCCAGAATATACTAACAAGGTGAGCACCCAGCTACAGAAGAGCCGCTCTGCTTGCTTGCTTCCTCTGCGGACTGTCCTGAATCACTTCCTTGCCCTTCTTGTAACTTCAGCACATTTACTTATCACTTAACACGAGCATTCTATTTTGTCTTATATGCAGCTTATGAGCATGTAAGCAGAAGCATCTCCTGCCACATCATTCTGCAGCTTGCCGCTTCCACTTGTTATCTTTTGAGTCTCCTCCACGTGCACATGACCCATAGAGAACTTCACGTCCAGCTCAGGAATCCTTCTCCTTTTTGAGTTCTGCCGTCATAAACAAAAGATGCCCACTGTGGACTAAGACCAAGCCCTGCCAGGCACCCCTTGTCCCCAGCAGCTAGAGTAGGGAGACCCCAGGCAGAGTGGTGTGTAACTAGAGATTGGCGAAAAAGGATGGCCTTGGCCATTCGCCATTTAATTCCCGCTTTCCTCGGGCAGCAGGCTTATGAAATGAGATGCCAGGTGAGCTTGAGAGATAGCAGAATGGCTCTGTGGCTTCAGAGGTCCCAGGTTCAATTCCCACCATAAGCCAGAGCTGAGCAGTGCTCAGAAAAAAAAAAAAAAAGTGGTGGAGGAGGAAGGAAGGCAATTATATCTCTCACTTTTCATGCCGAGGTCTTCAATAGCAGATAGAATACAAGCAGTTTTGTTTCCCATGTGATTTGTGCATGGGGGGACGAGCTGAGCAGAACACAAGTTCCACACTGGCTTCTGCACAATTTCATCCGGGAGGGAAACAGGGCAAGTGCAGAAAGCAGCCCGAGCTGAGCCAAGTCGAGCTGAGCAGAAGACACAAATGGCACCCAGCCGCTCACGCGCACTGTGGGAAGCCTCAGACTTAGCCACTGGGAGTCCCCGTGACCTGGGATCACCGCTTGCCAACCCAACATCCTGATCTACTAGAGCTTCCTAGTCGTGGGGAGCTTTTTACTTCTTCATTTCCTATTGAGCTTGGGAAATCTTCAAAATTACCCCAGCTCTTGCTATCAACTCCCTGGACTGGCATCAGTGTTGGCAGATGCCATCAACAAGCATAGGCACGGGTGCCTCTCCCTCTCCCTCTCCCACTCTCCCTCCCTGCCCTTCACCTCTCTATGCCTCACCCTCTATCCAAAATAATACATTTAAAATAAAAAGGAAAAAAGATTGAAAAAATGGGTTGGGGAAGCAGATCAAGCCTTGAGCTCATTCCCCAGTGCTGCATAGAAATAGAAGGAATATGTTAACAGATGCCACCGCTTGGGCCCATGCTTGGTACGCAAGTGCTTCCTGAGTGAGGATTTGCTCTTCTCAGCAGAGGAAGGGCAGTCACCACTCACCTCCGGAATGCCAGAGCCACAGGCGTAGGGTGCAAACACACGCACCAGGGAGACGGCCAGGAAGGCGAACAGCAGGGCCCAGAGGATGTACATCAGGTAGTTGAGGATGTAAGCACTGGCGCCCTACACAGGAGACAGAGCGAGGGGCACATGAGCATTGTGGGCCTGCCCCCATGAGCCTGGAAGCTTCTCTGTGAGCCCCAAGTCAATAATCAGGCTTCTAGGGGTCTCATCTGTCTGCCACCAGTGCTACAGTCATCACACACACGGCACGGAGCTTCCCAGGGGCTGGCCTGCAGACCTGAGAGACGTCAGCAGTCGTGAACATGGGAACGGGTACTCAGCTGTCATGGTACTAGGCTTCACGGGAAGTGTGGGAACAAGGCTGCCTGGGTTCCAGAAGGCTTGTCCCACCTTCTGCCTCACCGAGCTTCCACTGAGGTCAGTGCCCTCCTCCCCCCCTCGCCCAGTGAGCACATGTGGGCACTGAATCATGGCAGGCTGTGCCTCCAGTGGGGTCTCCACAGCCAGCAGGTAGAGATGCAGACCCCAGGCCCAGCCTAGAGTCAGCGATCAGACGCCCAGGAGGTGACCCTGGGCTGCTAGGTAGGGACGCCAGGCTTCTTTCTCCAGGCCTCTGGCCCCCACACTCAGGGTCATCCACGAGTTGGGTCCTGAACATGGCCACATATTAAATGCAAACACACGCTCCAGAAGTCAGCCCTGGCCTCTGCAACCACATACACGCACACTCGGTGTGGGAAGAAATCCAAGGGAGGACACCACTTCACCAACTTACAGATGCACAGGCTGAAAATAACTCTGCGCCCATGCTAACAGGGATTCTTTAAATCAAAGGGTAAATCTTAGAAAAGGCTTAAAAGATGGACGTCCGTACTCCCCCCCCCCACCACCCACCACCCCCACCCCAGAACATTTTGCAAGGAGAGAAGAAATCAAACATGGTGCCCAGCCAATTCGCCAGTTCTGCCCACCCAGTCCCATCACCCCTGGGAGGGAACTTATTTGGGGAGGTAACGGAGAGCACTGAGAACGTGTGAGATTTCAAGATCCCCGTCAACTTCTAAGATGTGAAGGAATTAATTTTCAATTCCACTGAGAAAGAGGTTTAACAAACTGGCAGAGCACATTCCAAATGTCTTCAGCTGTGGTAAGTCAATCAGGAAAAAAGGAGGACTGTATAAATAGATTACATCTATGTTCCAAGAGCATTCCAGTGCCAAGGGTCCTCAGGTTACCCCTAATGTGGCTCATGGCAACTGAGGGCCCCTCCCCTGGGTTTCTGATCCACCGACGGCCCACTCCATCCACTGTGGCAACTACCAATGTGCGTTAGAAATGAAGCCTTCTCTGAACTATGGTTTTCACACAGGTCTGAAGCTCAAAGTGCTCTGAAGGCACCAGGTCCGTGGGTCACTTCTCCATCCCCTGAGCCTGGAACTTTCCCACCACTGAAACCTAAATACACCTCGGTACTCAAACCAGAGGGAGACACTTCATACCTGCTGGGATGGCATAATCAAAACCATAGAATAGCAAATCCAGTGAGGAATCAAAACCAGAGACTAACAAATACAGCTAATAATCAAAACCAGAGACTAACAAACACAGCTAATAATCAAAACCAGAGAATAGCAAGTGCTGGGTGCGGAGGTGGACAAATTGGAGCCCTCAGACACTGCTGGGAGGAATGTCTGGCCATTCTCCAAAAGGGGAAGCACTGAGTCACCACAGCACCTCAGCAATTCCGCTCTTAGGTCTGGACTCAAGAGGGACAAAAGTGTATGTCCACACTGGAACTTGTACACGAATCTGCAAAGCAAAATGACTTCTAATTGCACAAAAGGGGGACTAACTCATGTTCAACACTGGCTGGTAGATAAACTGTGGTGGAGACCACACTGTGGAGTATTATCTGGCCGTGAAAAGGGGTGCAAGTGCCAATGTGCATAGACCATGATATGAGTGAACTTGGAAAACAGGATGCTGAGTGAAATGATTCAGACACAAAAGCCCATGGATTACGTGATTCCATTTATATGTAACATCCAGAATGGTTCAGAGACAGAAGTAGATCAGTGTTAGCATAGAGCTGGTGGGTTTGGGAAGGCATGGCAACTAACAGTTAATGGAGTGATGAAAGTGCTGGGAAAGCTGAGTGGAGTGATGAGTGACTGGACAAATCTGAGTATTCTCAAAGTCATGGCACCGTGCACATGAACTGGGGAACCATCTGGAACTGGACTCACTAACGCCAGTAATAGGGGAGAAAAGAGAACATCCTTTCTCTTCAGTCACAAGGTATGAAAGCCAACTCTGTTTTTTCAGCAGCGTCGACAAATCACTCTTAGGAGAGCTGTATGCCAGGACCAGCTGGGACCTCATTGACAGAAACGTCATTATGTGAGGCATGGCTGCACATGTGTGTGCTGTACATGTGGGTTCATGGGGGGTTCTGACGAACAGTGGCACACACGTGCTACAAAAGGCTGAGCTGTGCCACTGCTCAGTCCTGCATGGCGATCAAGGTAAACAGCAGAAAGTGGAAGCACAGACACTCAGAAAGAGCCCCCTGAGGCCTGTGACCACACCCACCTCTGCCTGGTTCACTAGTAGCTCTGACCACTTCTGCCACAGAGGACACTTGTCCCTGTCCTCAAAGGTGGTCTCATTGGAAGTCCAACAGCACTGCTCATGGCTGTACCAGAAGGCAGACAGACAGACTCCCTCCTTCAGGTCGGTCATCCAGTCGACAGCCAGGTCAATGACCCCAGCCAGGGTGCCTGCAAGAAGCAGACAAACCTCTTAGAGAAGTCACATGGGCTGGGGCAACAGGAACACACAAGCAGGTGGCCCATCACTCCCAGGGAAGTGCCCAGTCAAGCAAAACACTATGGCCAATGTTTTTGGGTGGTTTCAACTCGGTGGGAGAGAGGCCCATAGGACTTCACTCATCATGAGCCACTGGGACCCAGTGGCTTCTGGAACTCATGCCTTCCAAATTTTAGAAATAGGGCGTGGGCTGACAAAATAGCTCACTTGGATAGCACACTGCTTCGTGAAGTGCGCAACCCAGGTTTGAGCCTGGCTCCCGTTACATTGAAGGAAGCTTCAGTGCTGTGGTCTCTTTCTCTAGGAAGAAAGGAAGGAAGGAAGGAAGGAAGGAAGGAAGGAAGGAAGGAAGGAAGGGACTTCTCAGTGATGTAACTTCCCCAAGAAGCTTCTGAGGCAAGAGGATGCTGAGAACACTCACATCATTATTTCTCAGGGAAATGTGATGATTCAGAGGCCTAATGATTATAACAATCACATCACCGAAGAGCTTGCCACCAAATGGGAATCAAACTTGGAGGATCTCACTTGTCAGAACTTTCCAGGCTTTGAAAATTCTGATCATCAGATTCTAGATCTATGTGAGTAAATAACTACTTCCAGGGCCAAATAGACTGTGCAGGTGCCAGAAAGACAGGCCAGCAGTTAGGCAACAGACTTTCATACTTGAGACTCAGCGGTCCCAGGTTCAGTCCCAGCATCACCATGAGACAGAGCTGAGCCACACCAGTGTTCCTAGCAGCACAGTTTGTGGCAGCCCAAACTGGGAAGCAAGCCAGATGTCCAACAATAGATGAGTGGCTAAGAAAGTTGGGGTACGTATACACGGTGGAAGACTAAGCAGCCGTTAAAAATGCTGAGGACATCATCCTTACAATATCTTGGACAGAACTTGAAGGTATCACATTGAGTGAGATAAGCCAGAAAGATAAGGACCAATACCAAATCGTCTCATCCATAGCCCGAACTTAAGAACAAAGAACAATAAGGGGAAACATAAAGTAAAAATTGGACTGGGTGTGGTGTACTGCACCAAAGCGAAGGACTCTGTAAAAGGAAGGGGAGGGTTGGGATGAAGGGGTGCTGGGGCCCTGATGTTTTGTGTTGGAGGGGACCCTAGGTTGGGGGAGTGAGTCTCTTGAAGACATCCAGACACCAATCAGGGGAGAGTAAGGGTTGTATTTATGTGTCAACAACTTTATTGTCAACCATCACCCCTCCCCCAATATTATATATTCTTGAAAGGACAGAGCCGAGCAGTGCTCTGGAACAACAACAACAAAAAAGCAGTAGGACACAGGAAGCTACCTAGGGTCTCTCTCTAGAATAATCCATTCCATCCTTGCGGAAAGATAGGAGATACATTTCTAAGCTATGGAAACCTTCAGACTTTTATCTTATTCCAGTGTCGACTTCTCACCTAAGTCATCGACAGCACGGAACCCCACATAGTGGCACCAGGACGCACTTCCTACTCTTCTCCTGAGGTGCTTGCTGCTCCCCTCCCGGGAAAGGGGTCCCCAGTTTAGACAGCTCAAATCTCTCCATCAGGCTCAGACAACTCTGTGCCCCGCCCCCACACTCCATCAACCCAGCAACCTCTCAGCACTGAATTGCCTCTCCTTGGGAAGCCTGTCCTGATCACAAGTCTAGGGGTGCACTCTCCAGGCACTCCCCCACTACCAAATCCCCCCTGCCCTTCTATCTCCACAGGCCACCCCTAGATTCTGTCATCTGGACTATGTACCACAGCAAGACAGCTCAGGCTTCCAGACACTTCGTGTCCCCTCTGAAGGAGGCCCGGGCACCTGCCTTTGCCCACTGGTAAAGAGTTCTGAAGTCCTCCAGGAGCTGCCTCTAGCATTCTAAGTGGACTGGTGTGATAGGTGCACTCCCTTTGGGGAAATGTACAAGTCTTTTCAAGCAAAACACAAGGAGCTGGTAAGGCAGCAAAATGATTCTATCGAATAATTTCCTGCCTGAGGCTCTGAGGTCCCAGGATCCATCCCCAGCACCACCATGAGCCAGAGTTCAGCAGGGCTCTGGTCTCTTTCTCTGTATCTCTGTCTCTGTCTCTCTCTCTCTCTCTCTATATATATATATGTATATATATATCACTATCTTTCTCACTGTATCACTCTCTCATTAAAATAAATAGAATATTTTTAAATAAAATAAAAGTGAAACACAAAGAATGGGTCCTGGAGATATCCAAGGGCAAAACCTAAGGATCATCCCAAAAGTCCTTGGCCATCCGTTCAACAATCCATCTGCCAGGCTTCCTCCAGGCTCAGCTTTTCTGCAATACAACAGTGACACCTAGTGGTTATTCCTGTGCATTGCCCACAGAAGATTGTGTTGGTCTTCCTGCCAGCTGCCAGACTTCAATGACCCAGGTGCTGCTTGGTGAAGAGCAAGGCAGGGGGACCTCTGAGTCCCAGCTAGGGAACAGAAAAGTGGATGAGATACAAAGCACTGGCTTCCCCCCTCAAAATCACACACTGACCACCTGTGTTTCCAGTGTCACCCATTCTCATCTTCTGCCCCCATTACAGTCAATGATGGGGTCCCAACATGATCGACCCCTCAGCTGAGATGGGGAGCAAGATGTATCACCCTGTCTACGCATTCCATTCTGTGAGGCTGACACAGTGAGCACTGCTCAAAGACACATTTCCTAGAACGTGTCCCCATCACTCGGTGACACACGGCCATATGGCCTTGCTGGTGTGCCCACAGTGACTCTTCTCCAGGGCCCTCAGCCCTGACTGTGCTTGGGAGTCACAGGAGGGGCAGGGAGGGAGGGAGGGAGGGAGGGATGGAGGGGATGGAAGCTTCACTCCACTCCAGGGATATTCTCTAACCGGAGCTCAGGCACAGTGCAATCATTTCATTCCCCCGGAAGATTCTTCCTGAAAGGACTGATGGGAAGCGAGTTGACAATAAGGCCAAGCGGTCGATACCAGAGTTTCTAGAGAGAGCCCAATTGGGCCCATGGACTGTTCAGGGGCTCGACTGTTTACCCTGGCAAGATGCCAGAACATCTGCTCCCCTGTTTGCTGCTCCTTCCAGGAGCCAAGAATAATGAATGATGAATAACGAATGCATGTGGCTCTATGAGTCAGTTCTAAATAAAAATGGCAAGTCACAGCAAGTGCCAGCAGGCCAATTTTTTTTTCAGATAGAAAGAGGCAGACAGACATAGACAAACACAAGACACACAGATACCACGTACGCACACCTGAAAAGGCCTTCAGAGAAGCAGGCAAGCACACTGGTGGCTAAACTTCACATGTCCTGAAACCCACGTCCCCTTCAATGCTGCCGCCGCATGACTTGAAAACACCCTATGACCTCAGTTTCATCTGCGGCCCGCGAGTGCTCTTTCTTAGCACCCGTTCTATATTCTACCCTCCCTGATCAGTTCTCTCTCATGTCACAGTAGAGAAGCCTTTATTTATATGAGGACCAGGGAGTGGACCCAGGGCCTCACATGTGTGCCATACCATTGAGCAGTCTCTCAGGCACAGGTTTTTTTTTTTTTTTTTTGAAGGAGTGAGGAAGAGGCAGAGAAAGAGAAAGGAGAGACACCATAGCACAGCTCCAGCATCCATAGAGCTCCCCCAGTGCCATCCATGGTACCAGGAATGGAACCCAGGGCCTAGTGGACAACGAGGCATGCACTCTGCTGGATTAGCTATCTCCTGGGCCTGACAGGGAATTTTTGTCCAGGGCACTTCTTCAGCATGCTCTAGTTGTTCTGTTTTGTTGCCAATCACTGCTTTATTGTTCTGGACCAAATTCTTTCATATGGAATATGAGAGGGAGAGAGAGAGAGGGGGGGGGGGGGGGAAACATAGCACCAGAGCTTCCCATAGTTCAGTGAGGCTTGAACTCAGGTCAAGCACATGGCAAAGTAAACATCCTCCCACAAAAGCTATCCCACGAACCCATTTTTTTCTCGTGCCAGGCAGGGCTTCACTGGAACTTCCTGCCTGCACTATCCCGCCACTCCCAGATAAGAGGGTGAGAGAGAGAGAGAGGAGAGACTCCACGGCACACTCCACCACTCGTGAAGCTTCCCCTCTGCACAGCATTCCCATGTGGTGAGGAAGGGTTCCAACCTGGGTCCGCAGTAAGTGTGTGCTATACCAGGGGAGCTATTTCACCTTCCACTCTTACTATTACTATTACTATTATTATTTTAGACATCAGAATTCACAGCCTCCCAAAAGGGAGAATGATCAGGGGAAAATTCCCTGCAGAGCTGGTGCGTTGGATATTAAAAGGGACATATTTCCCCTCCAGGCAACTGATCAGTCTTTTTTTTTTTTTTCTGGAAAACCAAGTGTTCACAAACACAGTGCTGGAATGAAGAAAAATGAAGGCTGCAGGGCTGCTGGGCTGGGAACAAGATAGGCAGAGGAGCGGGGTGTCCACAGGGCACTTGGGGACCTGCCTGTGGGATCGGAGGCCAGGACTGTCAGAGCTCGAGCTCCCCCAGGCTTTCCTGCACCCTCCATAGACGGTTCATAAACACCAGTGGGGCAGTAAAGCTTCGCTCTGTCTGTCAGCAGGGCGGAATGCAAGGCACGCTGAGGTTCAGTGCTCCAGCGTGGGCCTTGGGGACCCACCTTACCGCTGCACTGTGTTCAGCGTGCAGCCATGGAGCTCTCTCATAGAGGCCAAGCAAGAAGCCCCTGAGAGAGAGTGAAAGAACACCCCACCCCCACGCACACTCCCCGGGCACCTACCCGCCAGCAGGCCGATGAGCAGCATGACCACCCATCCTGACCAGGCGTCCAGCAGGCTCTTGATGAACTCCCAGACAGACTCCTTGCTTTTGCTGGTGATCTAGAAACAAAGCAGACAGACAGTGCTCCCCCGGACCCACATCCAGTCCCTGCCCCCGCTCACTCCAGCCCTGTTCCTCGGGAGACACAGGGCCTGACACGGGGATGGGGGAAGTGAATGGAGCTTGAAGCTTGAAGAGCTGGATTCCTGAAGCCATGTTCCCCAGTCATGACGATGACGAGATGGGTTGCCCAAAGACTCCAAGGAATCTGCATCAAGTCACGTATTAAAAAAAAAAAAACCCTCCAAAGAGCAGTTTGATCGCTGGTTATTTAGAAGCCACACAGAGGGAGTGGGAGGTGGTTCGTCAAGTAAGGCGAGCGCTTCATCATACACGAGGCCCTAGGTTGAGCCCCAGGTGCCACATGGAGCACCATGGACCTCACGGAGGAAACTCCATGCATGGTGGGGCAGCGCTGTGGTGCTGATTTCTCTCCATCTCTCTCTCTCTCTCTCTCTCTCTCTCTCTCTCTCTCTCTCCCCACACACACAGAATTTCCAAATTAAACTCAGGAAACTACTTGGAGGAATCACACAGGAGCAAGGCATTCAATGTGCTCCCCAGCGCCGCATAAACTAGTAATAAGAGCAGCTCTGAATGAAGACAGACCCGGTACCACGGTTTTGAGGACAAGTCGCTATTTTAGCTTCCATTGTAAGACCTGCTCGCCGAAAGAGCCTCTCTGACCAAACCCCAGATTCATCCTGTTTCCAAGGGGAGATTTTTCACAGCAAGAACTTTGGATCAGCCAGCAGGGGTCACGAGGCAGGTGGGCGCACCTCAACACACAGCCAGGGCACCCTTCGCCCCCTGCACTCACAGAGGCCCATGTGTCGTCCCCCCACCCCACCCTGCCCTTTCTGACCCTTTGGCGCTGTCAGCTGACATTTCCCATAAAGGGACAGCAAGTAAACATCTCGGGTTCTGAGGGTCTGGTGTTTTCTGTCGCGACTAACAAACTCTGACTCGTGACACCGAAGGAGCTCTAAGGAATGTGAACGAGAACAGACAAGGCCAGTCCAAGCAAGTGGCACAAGCAGGTGACCGGCTGAGCTTGGCCTGAGGGCCAGAGTTGGTGGCCCCAGGCTTTAGAGTGAAGGCTGTCCATCCTCATGACTTCTGCATCACAGCCAAGTCACCTTCCTGACTCCCTGCTCTGCCTCCGGCCATCTCCTGTTCCTAACGACTCTCGTGACACCACGGGACATACTCCCAGTCCCATTACCCACCCTCCTCCTCTCTCCTGGGCCGCAGCTTCACCTCTCCATGCTGGGGACAGTCCCATGTCTCAATGCCTCTTCCCACTTTGCCCACCCTTGGCTGGCCCTCTCTCCTAAGCATCTGTCACTGGCTGCCCCTCTTGGTGCTGCCCAAGGTCACTACTTCCCCCTCAGTTCTTCCTCCTTGTCCCTGGGCCACCCTAGTCACCTCTGAAGCATCGCAACCCACTCATGAGCTAAGCAGCCCTCTTCTCCATGCCAGCCCTGACCGTGCCTTTGACCTCTGCCTACCCTCTGCCTGCCCACCTGGCCCCAGTGGCAGGCCAGCCCAGCTGCTCTTATCCACAGCTGTGGAAAGAGTCTGCTTCTGAGAGCGCCATCTCCTCCTCCCTTCCTGTCACCTCTCCAAACAGCCAAAAGACTTAATCGCTTCATGCGTCTGTGAGTCTGAGAAGGCCACACCCATGGCTGGGAAATAGCTCAGCTAGTAGAGTAGGGGACTTGCACACATGAGGTTTCGGGTTCCAATGCCCAGCACTGAATAGGCTGGGCAGGTGCTTGGGCTTCTCTTTCGCTTCTCCTTGTGTGGAACTCTGTCTCACGTGAACTAGTCAAAATAAATCTTTTTTTAATATTTATTTATTTATTTATTTATTTATTTATTCCCTTTTTGTTGCCCTCGTTGTTTTTACTGTTGTAGTTATTATTGTTGTTGTTGTTATTGGATAGGACAGAGAGAAATGGAGAGAGGAGGGGAAGACAGAGAGAGGGAGAGAAAGATAGACACCTGCAGACCTGCTTCACCACTTGCGAAGCGACACCCCCCCCCCCGCCCCGCCCCTGGAGGTGGGAAGCCGGGCTCTCGAACTGAGATCCTTATGCCAGTCCTTGTGCTTCGTGCCATGTGTGCTTAACCTGCTGCACTACCACCTGACTGCCAAAATAAATCTTTTTTAAAAGGCAACTCCTGATTTTAGCGTTCTTTTCCCTTTCTCTGCCTGGCAAACATCTAGGCATGCTTCAAAGCCTAACTGATCTGTCACCCTCTTCTGAAACAGCTGTCCCTGACCACCCCTCCACCTTGAAATGATCCCCTGGCACTCAGTCCCTAACTTTACTGTGACCTCTTAAGCGGGTAACAACTGACACCCAGACATCAGGCCTGAGAGACGTGCTTTCAGACACACACCCCCTCATCACACACAGATGAGAAGGCAGTGACCAGAAATGGCACTCCAACAGTCACTGGGCCTGAAGGGATCACGAGAAGGATTTGTCTGTTCCAGATGCCCTCCTCACTCCTCATAGCAAACCTGTCCTGTGTGACACCTACCTTTCTGTGTCTGTCCGTGTCCCGAGACTTCTCCCTGAGCCAGTCGATGGTGTGGAAGTCCTCATACGTCCCCACGTCGGGGAAGGGCTCGTCGAGGAAATCCATCAGGTTTCCAGAGGCACTCATCGCTCCCGCAGTGACCATGCTACTTACACCTGGGTGGGGGGGAGGGAACGTCCAGGGGTTATAGATGGAAGCAGGGCATCTGTACACATCTTCACATGTGCATACGCGCATATGTGCATGCACATGTGCATGCGCGCGCGCGCACACACACACACACACACACACACACACTGCTCTGGTTTTGTGTGTAAGAAAAGACCACTGTGCCAAGGGCATCTGCTGGTGTGGAATACACACACGGCCCCAGTCCATTCGGGCAGCTGTAAGGAGATCTCACAGCCTGGAGGCTCATAAACACCATTTCTCATCGCTCTGGAGGCTGAGACGCAGGCACAGCTCTTCAGTCTCCTTCAACTGCAACCAAGGGGCTCCTGCTCTGGGGCCAGGAGCAAAGCGGCAGACTTCTTCCTGTCCCGGCTGAGATGACCACCCGACTCCCCTCTTGTCTCCCACCTCCCCCAGTCTGGAAAAGGACAGCACTCCAAGCCAGACAGCTTCTACGCTAAGCCGCCCTTAGAGCCTGGGGAGGAGAGACAGCTCCAGGCAGGACCAGCACTCACCACCAGTCTGCAGAGTGGAACAGGAGAGGTAGGAAGAAGCACTGAAGTAAGATGACTGCAAAGAGCGCAGACATCTCAACTATAGCTTGAGGCCCACAAAAGCGCCAGCTAGGAGGTTAAAGGCGTGAAGGGAGTGAGAATAGAGATGCGAGCATCTTCACTCATCACTCATGGAGTACTGTGCTTTCACACCTGCTGAAAGGGTGTGGAATCAGAAGGAAGGGCAGCTCTGGGCAAAGTAGGCTAAGGATCGTCCAAGTACTAAAGTCGCCGCACTGACTGATTTACTGACCATCCGTCGCAGCTCTGCCTCTTAAAGCGTTCAGAGCTGGAGCCTTGAGTCATGCCAAGCTGGGAACTAGACCCACTGATAGTGCACAGGGAAGAATCGAGTTGCCGAACTCAGCGGCAGCCAGAAATAAGAGAGAGCGGTGATTTGTTTCTCCTTTTTCTACACGCGGACACTGTTGGCATGCAGAAAATCTCTGATGGGAAAAAAAAATCCGGTGACAGGCTGTGGACCCGCAATGAGGAAGCCCTGTGAGAACTCACCTACATACAACACCCCACCAGCACCACCACCAGTAGGCAGAAAATAGCAGACACACAGTCTACAGAGAAGGACATAGATCCTAACATGTGACCAAACCTCTAGCCAAGCACCCACTCCAAGCAATGACAGCCGGAATGAAAAAATCACTCTGAAAAACAATTACATGCCATTCTTTGTTAAGTCCTACTCAGCTCTGGCCACTGGTGGTGTCTGGGGATTGAACCCGAGACCTCAGGTGTGCAAGTTCTATGTGTAGCTATCACTGCAACATCTCCTGTGGTTCTATAATCAAATCTTTCATCTTTGTGAACCACGACAACTAGACACCGAATTGGTAGCAGCAATAAGCATGATTAAATTTGCAGTGTCTCAGTGACCTGGAAGGAGAAGGTGGTGTCACTTCCAAGGTTAAGAAGGATAGGGTGAGCTAGAAAAATGTAAGAAGAGCACATCACAGTCAGAAAAAGGGAAAGGGTTGGCAGGACAGCTCACCTCGATAGTGTGCCTGTTTTATCTTATACATGGCCTGCAGTTGAGCTTGACCTCACACACACACACACACACACACACACACACAAAGGAGGAATCTTCAGGGCTGTACTATCTCTCTATCTCTCTCGTCAGTCTCCTCTCTCAAGTCAGCCCCCCCACACACACTTCTCTCTCTCTTTACATCTTAAAAGCTCAGCTCAGAGTGGTTAAATCCCAGCAATTCCAGGAAAAACAGAAAAAGAAAAAGAACTATATCGGGGGTCCATGTGGATCAATAACAAAACTAGAATCCAGCCAGATGGGGGAGCAGTAAGGAGTGAGCCCCAAAGATTTGTTTAATGAGAAATAAACTGAATCCCTGTAAGTGCAATATTATACAAGGAAAAACTCTTAATGTAAGCAAAAAAAAATCATTTTGATCTTAGAGGGATTCCTAGATCCTCTTGTCTGGTTTTATTTCTTCTCTCTGACAAGACCATTCCTGCTGCCAGAAGATCTCCCCAAATATGGCCCCAGTGCCATAGTTTGAAGCTAGGGCAGCTTCCTGACTCTGGATGTGAGACTCCTCGCTCACACTGGATCAGTGAAAACTGCAGCTCATGGGCCCAGTCCAGTCTACTGCCTGGGGTGGTAAATGAAGTCCCAGCAAAACATGCGCAGTCTTGTTGTACCGACATGTCGTCTTGGACTATGTTCACCCTCCGGAGTAGATAAAGACCATTTGGCCCTCAAAGCTTAAGATGTCCGCTATCTGGATATTTAAAGAGGTTTGCCTCAGCAAACCAAGAAATGACAGGAATTGGTGAGGTTGTGAAGAAAAAAAAGGACTCTGCTCCACTGCTGGTGGGAACGCAAACTGATACAGCCCCTTTGGAAAACTGTCTGGACAGGTCTTAAACAAATGGAATCACCTTATGACCCAGTAATACCATTCTTAGGCATTTATCCAAAGAACACTCAAACATGAATTCAAAGGGACACATGCACCCCTATGTTCATAGCTGCATTATTCACAATCGCCAAAGAGTAGAAAAAGCCTTAAATGCTCATCAACAAAAGACTGGCCAAAGAAGTTATGGGACTCCTCTGAAATGCAAAAAGATGATACTGTGTCCTTTGGGACAAAATGGATGGAACTGGAGGTGATGATACTTAGCTAAATCAGTAAAGAGATGAAAGACAGCTACCGGATGGTTTCACTCATACGTGGAATCTAGAGATCCAATACACATCTACCTGAATCAAACAGAAGCAAGAAAACTGTTTCTAAGACTGTGAGAACTAGGGTGCTTATCTTTGGGAGGTGGGAGAGTGGGGGCACAGAACTGTGGTGGTGGGTGCAGTGTGGCACTGAATCTGTAACCTTATAATCCGTGACCCACTATTAATCATAAATATATAGATAAACAGACGTCTGCTGAGCCTTGATCTATGAAGTAGACGGGTTAAAAAAAAAAGAATACACCACCTATGCAAAGGGATACGGCCACTCATTCTTGTGAAGAGGGAGTTTGACAAAAAAAAAAAGAATACACCACCTATGCAAAGGGATACGGCCACTCATTCTTGTGAAGAGGGAGTTTGACTCTCCTTCCTTTGGACCTAATGATGGCACGCCACAGAAGCAACTGTATGTATGTCCAGAGTCTAGACCACAAAGGTTGATGCAGCCTCTGCTTGGTTTCCTGAGGCCTTTGGCTGGGGACATGAGAGGTCACATGGAGCTGAGTTGGGTCATCCCAGCAAAGGCCAGACTAGATCAGCACAGAGTTGAGTGAACTCAACCAAGGGCAGCTGAGCTTGGCCCAATCAAACCACTCAGCTGACCTGTGAGTAGTGGGCGGATTTAAGACAGTGAGGGGCTTTGAAGACGCCGGCATGTAGCAGCATCAGGACCAAGGAGAACAAGGGCACTGCAGTCGGGCACTGCATGATGGGACAATGAAGACAGTCGAGTGGATTGCAGGCCACACCCACAGGAGGAGGACTGGAGCAGTTGGAGGTGACAAGAGACAGAGTAGCTTCAGCCCTTCTTCGTGCTGAGTCTCCTGCCTACCACGATAACATCTTCCCACACCACCATTATTTTCCTCGGGGACTCTGGAAGGCACACGTACAGCCAGCCCTTTCCTCCAACCCTTCAAGGCAAGAAGGTTCTTGTAGCTTTAGCCTCCCAGCATGAAGAGCCCGTGAGGATGGGGCCAAGTCAACAACAAGCAGTAGCACCTCCTAGCTGGTAAAAACCCAGCTGCCCAGGGCCCTCTAAGGCAGTGGGTGTCAGCAGTGGTGTGACCTAAGATTCAGTGTGGAAAGTAACTCTGGGTGGGTTCACTCTCCCCCCCCCCCAACACACACATAACAGAACTCTGAACCATGTAAAGGAAAGCCAGGCTCTAGAGAGTGAGCTATTGGCAGTAACGTGACAGTTACAGAAAGCAGTAGCCACCCAGGTCCAGGTCAAAAAGTATGGCTGCCAAGTGTAATCCAGGCCTGCGGGGCTCTAGAAGGGCAGCCCCTCCCAGTCTGACCCTGGCTATCTGCGTATCCGACCCAACACAACAGGCAGACCCCCACCCCTGGGTGCCGAGCCCCCTGCTTTGCCCAGCTTCCCTTCCCTCTACCCAGAAAGCTCCTCACCACCCTCCAGAACCCTGCTCTCCTTCACCTAGTCCACAGAACCCGAGTTTATCTCCCTATAAGATGAGGGCTTCTTTCTTAACAATCTGAAGGCATTTTTTTTTTTTTAAGATTTATCCTGAAAGGGGAGCAAAAAAAAAAAAAAAAGGAATGTTTCACGTGGGGAGGCCTACGTGCTACCTACCAAGTCACCTTCTGTCACTGTTCTTTTTGTTCGTTTTGCTTTTACAAAAACTATGCTATCTACCCTCATAGCACACCTCTTTTAACCTGGTGCTAGGGAAGGAATCCAGGACCTCACGCATGTGCACTGCCACTGAGCTGTCTCGCTAGCCCAGTTTTCATTCTATACTGGGTGGGAGAGAGACAGAAAGAAAGGAGAGATGCCACAGCACCACTGCTCCATCCACGGAGTTTCTCTGGTGTTGTCCATGGTGCTCCAATGGGGTGCTAGGCCTTGCACACAAGGCACGCCTATTCCCCAGCCCCTTAGCAAACTTTGGGGCTGGGGGCTGAGTGGGCCCAGGGTTGCATGGCTCCTGCAGTTTCACTGACCCTGGCGGACTGCTTTCACTTTAACTTCATAGAGAGACAGAGGGGGAGAGAGAGGCAGAGGGAGAGACACTACAGTACTGCTCATACTGCTCCACCGTGTGTGACGCTTCCCTCAGGGCCATGCATGGTTTGTAGGTGGTGCCAGGGGCTGGAAGCCGGGTCACTGCACATGGCAAAGTGTGCACTCTACCAGATGAGCTATCTCCCACTCCTCCAGAGCAAACTTTAGTGTTCAGTCCATTACTGTTAAGCACAAATATACGGTTGTACAGATCTCTATAAACACACCAACTTGCTTAACTGAAACTCCGTACGCATTGAGCTGCAACACCTCAGAGCCCTGCCCTCAGCCTCCCGCCCCCCAAAGCACCGTTCTGCTTTCTCTCTCTTTTTCTAAGTTTCTTATCCATCTTATTTTGTCTAATCGTGTGACGGCCAGGTACCACAGAGTTTACAATTTTCATGTCAGTGTCTCCCCCCCAAACTGAACCAACTTGTCTTCTTCTCCAACTTGCCCTATTAGCTGATCCCTGGGCAACTGGGGCGGATGGAACGTAAAGTCCCTTCTCAGATTAAAAATCTGCCACCAGCAAGGAAGGCAGGTCACCACAGGGAGAGTGCCGGCATGTCCTCTAGCCGGAACAACTGATGGGATCTCCTCCCAAGCAGCTGTCCCCACTGCCCTTGCCCTTCCTGTCCCCTCACAGCGACTCTTCTGACCTGTGGGGTCGGCACGTCTCCTGTAAAGAACTGGATGAGAAAATGTGCTGGCACTGCCGAGCCAGAGCATCTCTGCCGCACCCACAACAGGTCCTGGAACAGTGTTGCTGTGTCCCATGCCATCACAAGCACAGTCCCGAATAACCCCGAGTGCTATTTGAGGTCCCGGTCTCACCCATCACACACGGTGCCACGTCCGTAGGGGGGACTTGCCGTGCTCCAGTCAGCCACTGTCCAGCAGAGCGGTCTCACACAAAGTGTAACTGAAGGGGCTGTCTGAGGGACAAGGCACGTGGGCCGTGGGGTCCAGACATTGCTTTAAACTCCAGCATCTACTGGGCGCCTACCCGTGGCCCTGGCCAAGGTACCAGAATGGCTCCAGCAAGCTGCCCACCCTCATCTACCAATAGCGGTCAGCAAAGGAGACAGCAAGTTCCACCATGAGAAGCACACGGGAGCGGGAGCGGGGTAGGGGTTCCTCATAGGGCTCTGGGAGGGAAGGAACGAAGCTCCAGAAATGCAACCAAAGGGTCTCGCTCGAATGTGTCACAGCCTGAAAGCTTTGGGAAAATAAAAGACTATCTTTGTCTGTCTACCTGCTCCCCCGCCGCCCTCCGTCTGTCTGTCACTCTCTTGCAAACATTTCAGAATGTCTGTATTCTCTTACAATCAAAACTCTTCCTGGTGGGGGGGGGCGGGGCAAGCAGTGACGCACCTGGTTGAGTGCACACATTACAGCGTGTAAGGGCCCAGATTCAAGTCCCTGGTCCCCACCTGCAGGGGAAATCTTCACAAGTGGTGAGGCGGGGCTGCAGGGGTCTCTCTCCCTCTCTCTGCTTCCTTTCTCATTGTCTTTCTACCTAATAAAAATAAATGAATTAATTAAATTTTAAAAACTTCTCCAATTAGCTGTCCTAAAGTATCAAGATTTCAGTGCCCTTGACTCATGAAGAAAGATACATGTCATCATCCCATAGTCATCCTTCTGTTTCTGATTGGTCTCATTTAACTTGAGTCCTTCAAGCTACATGCAAGATGAGGTAGAGAAGGTGAAGTCACCGTTTTTAATAGCTGAGTAGTATTCCGTTGTGTATCTAGATCACAACTTGCCCAGCCCCTCATCTGTTGTTGGACACCTGGGTTGCTTCCAGGTTCCGGCTAGTACAAATTGTGCTGTTGTTGTGTATACTGGCTGAAGATATGAAGTTGGACACAGCCAAGGCTGATGTCAGCCTGGTGACAGAGCATTCAGTGATCTGCGCAAACGCACAGGGACTGTGAGTGGATCAAACGGACTTAAGCAGAGCCAGCTAGAAGGTCGATCCATTTGGCCCCGGCTTCTTCTCCTGCCCAGACGAATCCCGGCTGAGGTTTGCTCGAGGTGCACGCTATGGATGCCTCTCCTGGGAACTGAACAGCCATGAGTAACCTATACCCCTGTTGGTAATTGTTTATCTAGGGGAGGGGGCTGAACTTTTGGTAGCTAATTCATGGGCTTATGAGACTGGCTTATTTACCACTGCCTAGAATTTCTTATTTTGTGGCGCCTACTGTATTATGTCCCGTACTACTGTACCGCCATAGTAAAGCTTTGATTGTTTGAACCTGCTCCCAGCTGTGCCACAACCAAGTCCATTATGCGTTTCAGCAAAGTCCCATATATTTTAAAGCAACATGTTATGAACATAGGTATATACCCAGATATTTTTGGATGGATGCGTTTGGTTCCTTAGGATGTAACAGGAGTTGAAAAATAATAACAGAAGGAAAAACACAAAGCAAAACTTGGACTGGGTTTGGTGTCTTGCACCAAAGTAAAAGACCCTGGGGTGGGGGGGAGGGTTCAGGTCCTGGAACACGATGGCAGAGGAGGACCTAGAAGGGGTTGAATTGTTATGTGGAAAAGTGAGAAGTGTTACAAATGTACAAACTACTATATTTTACTGTTGAGTGTAAACCATTAATCCTCCGATAAAGTAGCAAAAAAAAAAAAAAACATTTAAAAAGACAAAAAAAAAAAAGATACATGTGATCCAACCAAGCATTGAGACCATCAGAACTAGAAGTGTTCACAAGGTCTTTCAAGATGCAAGTGGAGAAAGGCTCCAGTAACACAAAGGTTAGAACCCCCTCCCCCCACACACACACACAAAAAGCCTGACTTTTTACAACTTCTCCAGAAACCTCAAACAGCCATCACAAACTAACCTACATGGACTAACCCAGGGCAGTGAGCTCAGAGGTTGACACCTGCCAGTCGCCAGCTCCTAGGTGCTAGCCACTCCTCTAAAGGCCACCGGACCAGGGTCCCCTGACCCAAGGGGTGCTCTATGCATGTGTTTGCACCATGCGGCCACCAGAGGGTGCTAGTGAGAGACACTGCTGCCTCCAGCATCCTGCAGATTCAGAAGGCCGGGGAGCACAGCCTCCTTTCTCCATCGTGCAGCCGTGTTACTCACAACTCCACCCAAGATGAAGCAGCCCTGCCTGCTGCCCCAGTGATGAGTGGCATGTCTGAGAGCCAGATCAGCAGGGCCACCTAGCTCCAGAAAGGGATGACTGCCAAGGGGGCCGCCTCTCCTCAGGGCTACCCCATCCCTCTTCGTTTGGCACCGAAGCTCGCCCTTGGCATGGGCCCAGGGCTCAGAGTGGGCAGTGTCAGTGCTGCAACCACCAAGCACAACCACCAGCTGGGGTGAGCACGGGACCCTCAGATGGGCACATACGGATAACAGAGAAGAGGAAGTCTTTTCCCAAGGCCAATGATACTCCTACTGAGTGAGATCAGGGGGCAGACTGAACATAAAGAGACTGGCAGCTCCCAGAAGGCCACTCTGCCTCCTGGGGCCTATTCGGCCACATCCAGAGACCTCTGTCACATCCAGCAGGGGTGCAAATGGCATGTGGTCAGCAGCGACACTGTAAGCACAGATGCAGAGGTAGGGGGCTCTCTCCCTGGTCCTGGGGCCTGGACCAGCACTTCTCACATTGTCATGTTTGGGGCACACCTGGCGCTCTGTATATCTCCCCCGCTCCCAGCCCAGTCCATGCTGTGCATCACACTTTGGGAAAGGAGAAGGCTAAGAGAGGGACAGAGGAAGCTTGGTGGGGAGGCACAGGGTACTCACAGCCAAGGGAAGGAGAACATCAGATGGGCAGTCAGTGGACTGGGGCTGGTCTGTCCTGGCCGTTTGGCAGAATCATCAGGGGTTCCAAAACCCTCTCCCCAGCCTATAGCTGTGGCAGCAGGGTCCAGGGAACTGGACTTCAGGATTTGTCATAGCTTCCAGGGATGCTCAGGGTGTGTCCCCAGTGAGCCCCCTGACAGGCCTGGATGAGCCTGACTCCCCTGGGGCCTTGTGAAAGTATAGGTAGGTTCTGGGGCCCAGGAGGGTAGCTCACTGGGCACAGCCTGCACACACAGCACACCACACAGAGCACTACAGCATGGGTGAGCATTGGTGCTGTGGTGTTTCCCCTCTCTATCTGAAAAAGTAGGCCAGGAGTGATGATGTCCCACAGATGACCAAAGGGGGAAAGAAGAAGGAGGAGGAGGAGGAAGAGGAGGAGGAGAAGAATTAAAAATATAATGCGGGAGTCGGGCAGTAGCACAGTGGGTTAAGCACAGCTGGCACAAAGCGCAAGGACCAGCAGAAGGGTCCTGGTTTGAGCCCCCCGCTCCCCCATCTGCGGGGGGGGGGGTCGCTTCACAGGTGGTGAAGCAGGTCTGCAGGTATCTCTTCCTCTCTATCTTCCCTTCCTCTCTCCATTTCTCTCTATCCTATCCAAAAACAACAATAAAAAAAACAAGGCCAGCAAAAGGGAATAAATAAATAAATATTTTTTAAAAGAAGCCTGGAAAAAATTAAAAAATAAAATAAAATGCGGTTTCTAACCCTGGGGGACAGACCAGGGTGTTTCTAAGGAGTGCCAGGTAATCCTGGTGACACTCAGGGTTCCTGGATCCACAGACACCAGGACAGAATCCCGAGGGGGGGTTCAGGTAGGCTGCTCCCCTTGAAGAGTATGTCCTTCACACAAGGCTAAACCACTGTCATGGCCAAAGTCATTGCCGAGACTGTAACCCTGTCATTTCCTCCCTTCTCCCTCTCCAGGCCTTCCCCAGGACCACCGAACGCGCTGTCGGGAAGTGGCCCAGGAGCTCAGAAGGAAGGCTGCCACCATCCTTATTCAGAGCCAGGAGGCCCTGCCCAGGTGTTCCCCAGGTCCCCATACGCTTAGGGGGTGCACGCCACAGCAGATTCAGCGCTACTTTAAACTACACAGCACGCCTCTTCATTCGCTCCCATAGATGGAGGGCAAGGCCTTTTCTGTTATTATTTTGTGTGGTGCCAGGGAGTGGATCCAAGCCCCCCTCCCCCCCCATGATACCCCTGAGCTGCCTCCCCAGACAGAATTAATCTAAATATTCCAGGCGGCGGTGGGGGGGGAGAAAGAGAACGACACTCTCAAAGCACCAGTCCACCACCCATTGAGTTCTCTCTGTGTCATCCGTGGTGCTCCCATGTAACGCCAGGGCTTGAACCCAGGGCCTCGTGCATTGTAAGGTGAGTGTGCTGCACACTGAGGCAGGAAAAGTGTTCCCTTCCCAGGAGCATTTGAGGTTGTGTATCTACATGTGTCTGCTGCTTTGAATTTGAAGAGGGGCAGCTCGGGAAGTGACACAGTGGTTAGAGTGTTGAGCTTAAAACTGAGGTCTGCGTTTGGTCCCCAGCATTGCATGTGCCTGAGTGATGATGCCTTGTGCCTCTCTCTCCCTCTCTCTCATGCTATGAAATACACAAACCTTCAGAAAGTTCATAGAGGGGACCAGGATATAGCTCACACAGGAAAGCGCATGCCTCGCCGGGCCTGTGGCCCTGGGCGGAGCCACCAGCACCACACGGGGGGGGGGGGGGGGGGGGCGCCACAGACAGCACGGGGGATTTCCACGAATGGTGGAGCAGTGTTCAGGTATCTTCCTTTCCTTCTCTCTTCTTGCCGTCTGTCACTTTCTCCTCCACTTTCCCTCTCTCTTCCTCTCTCTAAAATATAATGGAGAAGAAAACTGGTGGGGACAGGTGGTGACTCCCCTGCCAGAATACACACACTGCCATGCGTGAGGGCCTGGGGTCAAGTCCCCGGTCATTCCCCACCTGCAGGGGGAAGACTCATGAGTAGTGAAGCAATGCTTCAGCTATCTCTGCGCGCAGTCTCTCCCTCCCTATCCCTCTATCAAAAGGAATGGCCTCTGGGAACGCTGGAATCCTGCAGGCACCAAGCCCCAGTGATAACCTTGGTAGCAAACAAAAAACACACACACAACTCTGATGGTATCATACATGTACAAGGCCCTGGTTCATTCCCCGACACTGCAAAAAAAAAAAAAAAAAAAAACCCAAAAAACAAAGTGTGACATACATACCAGGATGCTTTGCTCCCACAGTGCACATACACACGCCTCCAGCCAGCCAGCAAGCAGACGAGGAAGGCCGCCCCCACCAGCGCCCTCCCCGCCCCTCCAGGCCCAACAGTGCCCTGCACCAGTGTGCTCACCACACCCTAGGGAAGTCAGAGGCAAGCTCTGTGTCTCCTCAGTGTCTCCACCCACAGTTGTAAAGTCACTGCAGGCAGCCTGCCCTATGCTCCTGGCTCAGCTGGCCCATCCGATGACTAGAATCCTGACTGAAGCAGGCACTCAAGAGCTGCCAGTGGGTTCAGTGAATCTCCAGCCACTTCTTGAAGCCCGGGGGTCACTGTTTCAGGACCCACGGAAGATGACAGCTTTCCAGGTCTGAAGTGTGTTCTTGGGAGCAACGCTCCCTCAGGGACTCAGGGCCTGGTGGGTCAGTATCTCCACTCCCCAGCCCCTTCACTGGGGCTTTATGAGGCTACAGGCAGCTCTCTGTAGGAAGGCTGCTGGCAAGACTGGCCCTGCCCTGGGGTCTGCGGACCTGACCTTGGGGAGGGTTTCCACTATTCCTAGGAGCAGTAAGGGCTCACTGTACCGGGCAAGTCCAGTGACAAGTCCAATGATGCAAGCAGGAAAGGGGGATCCAGAAGCTGGCACCCATGAACATAGACTTTGCCCCCTGCAGTATTCCCTCTGCTAACTGTGCTGTGTCCTTTTCTGATAACAAACCACAGCCATGAAGACAACTATCTGCTGAGCTCCAGAAGTCCACCCAGCAGACCCAGAAGTAATCTCAAGGGCCCATGACACAGCTAACGCCATCTTCCGGTCTCCAGCAGAGCAGGGAGCGGGGGCAGGGGGGGGAGCAGGACATCCATCCTCCAATGTCCAGCTCCCCACATCCCTCCACACTCAGCAAAACTCCTAGCACTGAACCCCTGTTCTCTGGATCCACACAGGGAGGACCCCACTGGAGGCTGTATTCTACGGAGCTTTCTATTCCTGGCACCGGCGGTCCCTCCACCCACGAGCACTCCTGAGGGCTGGGTGCAAATGGGCAGCTCTTCATTGCCCAGCATGAGGCAGAGGCATTCAAAATGCCTCCACCTCCAAGCATGCAAATCAAACAAGAGAGGCCAGCTGTACCAGGGCAGCAAATCTGCCATCTGTGGAAGGCCTCCTGGTACTTTACCGTAGGGGCCAAAGATGATCCACCCTCTGACAATTCCAGCTGAACCCCAACATCCACACACCACACACACCAGTGTCTCAAAAGATTCAAGCAAGCAGTCGCATTACCTTCCAGACCCAGGCAGCGCTAGGATGG
Organism: Erinaceus europaeus; assembly: GCF_950295315.1. NCBI lineage: Eukaryota > Metazoa > Chordata > Mammalia > Eulipotyphla > Erinaceidae > Erinaceus > Erinaceus europaeus. The sequence continues at coordinate 126,643,583 of NC_080185.1, forward strand.
AGTTTAAGAATCTGTGTTCCCAGCAGGCTCCCCGGCTGCAGGTCCCCCAGGACTGTAACTCGGACACTGATTGTCAGAGAAGTGCAAATAAAGACAACAATGATATACCGCTTCACCCCTGTGAGGATGTCAGACATCAGAAACGACAGTAACAACAAATGCTGGAGAAGTTGGGGGCAGGGGTGCAAAGGAACCCTCCTGCACTGCTGGTGGGAATGTCAATTGGTCCAACGCTTGTAGAGAGCAGTCTGGAGAACTCTCAGAAGGCAGAAGTGGAGAAATAAGAACATAAAGGGAAACCCAAAGCAGAACTTGGACTGGCTTTGGTGTACGGCACCAAAGGAAAGGACTCTGGTGAGGGAGGCTTTCAGGTCCTGGTGCACAATGGTGGAGGATCACCTAGTCTGAGGTAAGAGTGTTTGGCAGACACCTATCACGGTGAGATGAGAAATTTGACCCATGTGTCAACAACTATACTTCCTGTAAACCATCATCCCCTTAATTAAAAAAAAAATCCCTGTAACTTGTTTACAAGCCCGTTTTTTCTCTGGTTGGCTGTGAGTTCTTTGAGGGCAGAACCCTCATCTCCTGTCTGGACATTAATCTTTTTCTCTTTTTACCCCAGTGCCAGAGAGAGAACCCGAGGCCTCATACATATGAGATACCACTAAGTCCTCCCAGGCCAATTTCCTATTCTTTTATTTTTTGCCTATTTGTTTGTTTGTTTAGCCTCCAGGGTTATCGCTGGGGCTCCATGTAAGCACTATGAAGCCACTGCTCCTGGTGGCCATTTTTTCCATTTTATTGGATAGGACAGAGAGAAATTGAGAGAGGAAGGGGAGATAGAGAGGGAGAGATACACATAGACACCTGCAGCCCTGCTCTACTGCTGGTGAAGCACCCTACTGCAGGTGGGGAGTGGCGGCTTCAACCTGGGTCCTTGCATGGGCCCTTCTGTGCTAATCAGGAGCATCACCTCTCGCACCCTCCCCATTCTTTTATTTAAATACAGAAAAAGGACATAGTGACAGAGAGAAGTAAGACACCACAGCACCGTTCCATGGAGTTCCCCCAGGTTCCAGGGCTCAAACCTAGGGTCTCAAGCACAACAGAGCTCTCTCTTGGCCCCCCCTTATCTGGGCCTCTGAAGTGTTTGCCGATCCTGCTATATAGTCATGACAGCCACAAAATCCCAGAGGCTCCATGGAGCACATATACTGGCTCTAGCCTGTTGTTAAAATTCAGAGACTCCAGCTGGCCGGGCTAGCTTCACGGGCGGGTAACAGAGACTCGAGGTCACACGGCTGGGCAGGGAAGCTGTATTTCTTTATTCAGGAACAACGATTTATAAACTAAGACAAACTAATCACCAAACAGAACTCTCCTGCCTCCTTCCCACTGGCGGTGCCAAGAACTCTGTTGCCTCTCTCCCCCGCGGCGGCGCCAAGCACTTTCTCACTCTCTCACTCTGGAACTCTCTCAGGGTTCCTTGGGGCGGGGACAAGCGGGCCGCGAAAACTAGCGGGACTGAACCAATTTTCTTGGCAGGGGGAGAGCTAGAACAACCCAATGTAAAATAAAGAAATACAGCTTCCCGGCCCAGCCGTATGTCTCTGGTCGTCTCTGTTACCCGCCCATGAAGCTAGCCCGGCCAGCTGGAGCCTCCGAATTTTAACAACACTAGCCCACAAAGAGCCCCATCAACACTGCAGTCGAGAAAACGCTGTCACTTGGTTGAAGGTAGGGATAGAGACACTGGGAATGTCCTCCTTCTCTCTTCACCCTCATCCATTTACCTCCTCTTCGCTCCATCCTCCTCCTCCATCAGTTTCTCTCCATTCCCCCCACCCCTTCCTCCTCCTCCTCCTCCTCCATCTCCTTTTCCACCCACCGCCACCCCCACTCCAAGGTCCACTCTGAGCGCAGTCCTCTCCATTCCCCCAAGCACACCTCCTTCCACGGGCCTGGACCCACTGTTGTGGGAAGGGACTCTCCCTTTAGTGCATGGTACCTACAGTCCCAGAGTCATACCACTTGTCCCTCTTGGAACACAGCCTGCGTGCTGGGAAGGGGCTGAGGCCAACTGCATGTGGCTTCAGTGACACAATGGAGTCAGTGTTCTCACATTCCCCACAACAGGGGGCAGGGAAGAGACATAAGGTCTCCGTGTTCCTGGTGTCCAGGATTTGGGATTTCTTGGAGAATCCTTCTCAGAACAACAGTAATACACAACCATGTCTTGGATCTCTCTAAGCACTTCAAAGGCTCTATGACCTAAATACAGACACCCCAGGCTCATGTTAGAGACAACTCAGTAAGGCAAAGGCTAGGCCACATCCCACGTGGCACAGGAAGTGAGCTGGCGGTGCTATTCTGTTGGGAGTTCTGAAAGGAAAAGGTTGTCCCGAGCCTATCTCCGGACCCATGGGCGCCAGCTTCTCCCTGTGGTTCTTCACATGTCATCCTTCTGTGCCTGTTCATGTGGAAACTTCCTCAGCTTCTAAGGACACACGCCACCCTGGACCAGGGCCTGGCCTACTGGCCTTATTGTCACTTGACTCTAAGCAAGGTCATATTCTGAGACAATTCTGTGTCCTTCCCTCTCCAGGCACCTCTTCTGACTGACCTTTTGTTGAATATTTTCCCACAAAACTATCTCCCCTTATGTGGAGTACATCCCGCCCCCAAAGGAAAATAAAAAAATGGGCATGCTTGACCAGCAAACTTATAAAGGTGAAATGCAGGGCATCACCCAACGCGGCTTTGTAGCACCTCCCCCCCCCCACCCAGAGCAGGATTATGGGCTGCATCCTAGCTGGCTCACTGCAGTGAGGACTGAAACACCCACCAATGTAAGAGTATAGGCCACAACGGCTGCCGGCGGGAGGCAAGTTCACTGCCTCGTCCACCACCACCTCTCAAGCACCTTCCCACCTCGTGGACGTCGTGCCGATCTCCCTGCCGGTCCTTCTCTGCGCTTTCCCTCCTCCAGGAGCCTCCAGCCTCCTCCATGCTCACCGTATCCAGGTCCCTGCTTGAAGACCAGCCCCCACCTATCCATCCTCTGCCTCCTGCTGTAGTTCACTCTGAACAGAACACTCTGAAATGACCTTCTCTCTCTTCGACTCATAGCAATGTCACCCCAGAGTCCTGTTCATGTGATGTCACAATGCCTTCTGTTACCTAGACAATAAGCTCACAACTGGAGGCCATTTTGACCACCAAGGGACCAGCAAGGACCTATCAGATGTTTTACCAAATAAACAAGCCAATGAGGAGAGGGAATGAATAAAGAGGTCAAGAGATAACTCACTCAACAGAGCATGCCTCTCACCAGACCTCCATAAATGCTTTGGTCTCCCTCTCCCTCTCCCTCTCCCTCTCCCTCTCCCTCTCCCTCTCCCTCTCCCTCTCCCTCTCCCTCTCCCTCTCCTTCTTATGCCCTCACAAAACCTAGATTGGGATGAAGAATATACTGTATCCAGCATCCGGGGACCTGGAAGTCACGTGGCCTTGGCCCAGTAACTCGACTTCTTTTGTCCCTTACATAAAACAGATGCATTTTACTGCTCCCACATAAAAACTAAAGATTACTGTGGTTTGGGAGCTGAGTTCCAGTATCTATACTCTACGCACTTAATTAACCCCACAGGATCTCCTCCTGAACATGTTCACATTCCTACGACACCATTATCCATTATTTACAAAAGCTTGGGTAACCCACTAGGGTGCCGGTTACAGAAATCCCCAGTCTGTCTCCATAATCAGACACAGTCTGATTGTACGGAGGCCAACAGTTTCTGAACAAGATTTGTGAAAGAAACTGAGGGGAGAAAGCTGCATTGCCATCAGCCCTCCTTTCTCTCACAGTGCTAGTCCCCGGACAGCAGAGCAAATGAGTAGCTGCCACAAGGAGCCTCACGGCTGCAGCTCAAACTGAGGCTGAGTGAGAGAGGTCAGACACGAGAGAGCACGCACCAAGCTCCAGGACAGGCCAAAGAAGAGGCAGAGGGTCCATGGAGGGGACTGGTAATGTTCTCAGTCCAAGCCAACTGAATTCAGGCCATGCATTTGACTCCACAGAGGTTAAACCCCAATACATTCTAGACAGTGAGCAGGGAAGATAGTATGGTGGTTATGCAAAAAAGACTCTCATGCCTGAAGCTCCAAAGTCCCAGATTCAATCCCCTGCAACACCATAAAGCAGAGCTGAGCAGTGCTCTGGAAAAATAAGTGACAGACACATTCCAGAGATGGCTATATTTGCACAGATGTTTTTGGAAACAATCTAAGAGAAATTTCAATGGCTGCCTTTGGAAGGAACTCGATGCTGCTCAGAAGTCTCACTGTATGCATGTAATATGGAGAACAAGTCACCCAAAAGAGATTTTGTGGGACCAGGTGGCGGTGCACCTGTTTGAAGGCGCACATTGCCATGTGCCTAGACCCAGGTTCAAGCCCCCAGTCCCCACCTTCAGGGAAGAAGTTTCACAGGTGGTGAAACAGTACCACAGACCTCTCTCTCTCCCTCCTTCCTTTCCCGTTTTCTTTCTTCCTCCCTCTTAATTTATCTCTGTCCGACCAAATAAAAATAATTATTAACAAGATAGTTACTCTACAGTGCCAGCTAGGCAGGAAACCCACCCAACCCTAAGAAAGTGACGCTGCCAGCCACTGAGGATCTGGTCAAGCAAAGGTTCAACAACAAGGCTTTCCCCACAGTAACATGCCAGAGGGACTCTGATGGGGTGGCAGTGGGGAGGACGGTCCCCACACATCTGCCCCCATGTCTAACTACAGAACACAAAAGCCATCACTAGCAGTGAAGCCCGTGTGGCTGGTGAGGGAGAGCAGAGGGGTGGGGAAGGCTAAGATTCCCTGGGACATCAGTCTGTTATGCTCTGGGGGTCCCCTGACAGATCTCTTCAGTGTAAACCCCTCACATGTCTGAGAATCTCTATGGCTTTTCTGTCTTTGTTGTATAGTTTTTACGACAGGCTGGTGATCTAGCTCAGCCTGTTAGAGTGTAAGATTTCCATGTCTAAGGACCCAGAGGTTGCAGGTTCAGTCCTTAGCATCCCCATATACTGGAGCTGAGCAATACTTTGGTCTGTCTCTCTCTCTCATGAAAAAAAGGTAAAAGAGTTAAGCTTTTTAAAAGTACAGTTTTTGTTATGAACATTTTAAAACACACAGAACATCATCCAGAAGGATGCAATGATAACAGCCTCCCTTCCAATAGGAAGGGTTACGTGGGGTAAGCTACCAGGGGTGGAGGTGGGGGTCACTGGGACCCGAGTTAGAGACTGTCTGTCATGACCAGCATCATACATCTTGTACTACTGTGACTGATCATCAAGTCTAATGAAACCTAGGTGGCTGGAGAGATAGCTCAACCAGACAGAGCACCTGCCTTGTCATGTGTGTAGCCTGGCTTTCAACCCCAGCACCACATGGGAGTGCCACAGCACTGGGGGAAGTCCCAATACTGTCTGTGGTGTAACCACCCCCTCCCCTGCCCCATCTGTTTGAATAAAACAACTGACATGGGAGCAGCGAACCTGGACATGCAAGAGGCCCTGGCTCTGAAAACACAAACAACAACAAAAACCCATGGGACCTTCCTCCCGTTATCTGAGAGCCCATCACACACAGATGACCTCCAACATTGGTGTACGGCACCAAAATAAAGGACTCTGGGGTGGGAGGGTTCCGGTCCTGGAACACGATGGCAGAGGAGGACCTAGTGGGGGTTGGATTGTATGCTGAAAGCTGGGAAATGTTACACATGTACAGACTATTGTATTTTACTGTTGACTGTAAATCATTAATCCTCCAATAAAGGATTTAAAAAAAATGCCTTCCAATGGCTACCACTGGTTCCAGCCAAGACTCAGTCAAAGACTTGTCAAAAGAAAAAAAAAATCCAAACAAAACAGAAGCAAGCAAACTGTAAGACTTCGGGAGGATGGAGGGTGGGGATACGAAATTTTAGTGGTGAGTGTAGTGTGGAACTATACATTGTAATCTTATAACCTAGTAGCAAACAACTAATAAGAAATGTTGAAGAAAATCCCATCGGAGCAGCAGCTATATTTGATCATGCCAGGGACTGAATGAGTCCCCAAGTCCCTATGTTGATATCCCAGCCCCCAAGGTGGTAGAATTAGGAAGTGAAGCCTTGTGGGGGCGGTGAAGAGGTCGTGAGGATGGAGTCTCTTGCTGGGATGACTGTCCTTCTACCCACAGGGACACAAGAAGAAGGTGGCCTTCTGCAGCACCGAAGTCCTCACCAGCACCAGACCAAGCTGGCACCAGGACTTACGGAGGTCTAGCCCCCAGAGCAGTGAGCAGTCTGTCTTCGTGTCCCACTGCTGCTCCTGTCATGGCACCCGAGCTGAGAGCAAGCTGCAGGGCTTTGGCGGTCTCCTGGAAGGAGAAGCCCACCTGCCTCCTTTCTGTCCCCACCATGGGGCCCTGAGGCAGGAAAACAGGCCCCAAAGGCCCCTGGGGTGCCCAAGCTCTGGCACATGAGAGTGTGAGGGCCTGGCTCTGGGGCATGGAAGTGGACAGAGCAGTTTGCTCCACTGAAAGCCACCCCTCCCAGGGGAAGTCGGCTTTTTCAGAGGGCGGGGAGAAAGCCAGTGGATGGGAAGGGAATGGAGGAAAGAGGCACAAACCCAGCCCAGCCCACCCCCAATAGACAATTGCTAATTGTCTCTGGCCACACTATGACCCACAGCCTGCGCCACGCAGCTTCCTGTCGCTCCTGCATGCTCCAGCCTGCAGAGCCTACCACCCCTGGGATCCCATAAAAAGCTGAGGATTCAGCCCCCAGGTGTCACTGCCTTGAGGCCACCCTGTAGGTCTCTGAGCTGTCTACACCACCACCATCTGCCCCCACCCCACGCCTTTCCCACAACACTCTCATTGCTACTTTGATGGATTAAAAAAGGACGGCTGAGCTCAGCCCCAGGCTCCCAGCTGAGTCCCCTAGCTTGCCCAAGCACCTAGACCGTGGCAGGTTCCAGCACCCCCTAGTCTGGAGCTTAGAAGGATGAGCTCTTTCCCCAACACCGCCCTTCCTGCTGATCTGGCTTCCCAGACAAACAGGCCTCTATTTCTGGCATCCCATCGCATAAAGCAGCCCTTGCCTCGTTCTGTGCAGTATATTAGGGAAGGGAAATGAGAGCTCTGAGCAAGGGCTCAGCATCAAACATATCTTGGGAAAAGGGACTCTAGAAGCCTGGAGCCAGAACACTTAGAGATCATCTAAAGCAGTGAAATCAGGGGTCCTCAATGGTGGACAGTGGACGCTCCCTGCCCCTATACCAGACAAGTGGCAGTGCCTGGTGACATTCAGGGCTGCCACATCCTGGGAGGGGGGGGGAGGGAGGCTCTGGGAATCTGGTGGGTAAAGACCAGGGATGCCACTCAACTTCCTACAACCACAGGACAGACTGCTCCCCCACCCCAAGGAGTCTGCTGCCCACATGCTGAGGTTGACAAACCCCAATGCAAATAAATCCCTTTGTTATTCTGAGGATGAGAAAATACAAAGTGGCTAGTCCAAGGTTCCACAGTTCCCAAGGCTCAAGTGGTGAACCCAGTGCTCTGGGACACTCGCTGCTGTGCCAGGTTGGGGGTGAAGGAGGGGCGGCACCCGAAGATCCTCATTCTTACAGCCCTGCGGAACCAAAGGCAGGAAACCACAAGAAAGGAATTGACAGATAACCCAGCAACACATCAGGGTGTCCCAACCCTGCAAGATGAGCTGTCTTCAATTAGCCACTCAAATCACAGGCTCGGCAGGGTCCCCCAACAGTTGCTGGTGAGTCCGATGATTCCCAGTGGGCGCCTCAGTACCATCTACCAACACCTCAGCTTCCACAGGGCTCCCATTTCCCAGAAAAGAATGCCTCCTAAAGGCACCCACCAAGGTCCTGCCCGGTGGGGGTGGGGGATTCTGATCCGGAGAATAAAATGTAAACACAAGCCAGACCCTGAAAAAGAGCCCTTGAAAATCCCACCCCCTGACCCCTGTTAGAACTCAACTGTCACCTGACACCCCGTCCTCCATGGCTGCTGAATCATCAAACCCCTTCTCTCAGCAAGCTAATTATGCAGTAGAGGAATTAAAGAGAACACTGGGAATTCTTGGGGCTGGGTGTTTCTCTTCTTGCCCAGCCTCTTTCAAAAACCATTTTGTTCTTCAGGACTGGAGCTGGTGCACACACCTCAAGCACACACACCTTTGCACGCCCTCTTTGTTGGCAACCCTGCTTTGTACTGTGCTAGATACTGCTGCCCTTTTAAAATCTACCTGAAACACCTGCAGGAGAAGTAACAGCTTCCTGATGCTTCGTTCCTGCCTTGAATGCTGAACCCTGGCAACACAACGGCCAAAATGGTTGAACTGCATGCCAGCTCTTAAATTGCTTTGCAAGGATGTCGTTCCTCGGCTTGCTTTGGCTTGGAAAGCAATCGGATGAAACCCAGAGGCCAAATCCGACCCCCCTCCATCCCCAGGAAAGAGCGCTGGCAAACATGTCATTATTTCAGCAGCACCTTGCCAGCAGGGAAGCAGGTGACAGTTGTCTCGAATGAGCCCCTCCCTCCTTGCAACGCAAACCTTGGCGATCACCGGGTTGCTTCCTCCTCTGGAGCCATGGACACCCCCCTCCCACTTCCCACGGGGCCCCTGCCCATCTTCCAGGGCGGGCATGCCAAGATCCGAGCTACACTTGGCCTGCACCAGCCCTGGTCCCCGTGCACGCAGCAGCCAGCGGCCAGCGCCCCTAGCCTTGGCTTTGGAGGCGCTGCCAGGGTGCAGCGCCGCGCGCCCCTCACCTGCAGTGCCGCATGGCGCAGGCCGCCGACCACCTGCACAGCACTCTAGAGCATCCTTTCTTCACGCCGGCGCGCTGACGTCACCCGAGGGTGGGGCACGCCGCCACGTGACCCCGTAGGCTAGCCTGGGGTCTGGGGAAGACCCTGGAAGTCCCGAGAGGGGCGGGCAGTGTGTGTGTGGGGGGGTGGGAAACCTCGGATCTGGCCTCTTCCTCCACCGGGATTCTGCGCAGGCAGGGCACAGCTGGCGTGACGGGCCAGAATCTGGGGACACAGACAGCACAAGGAGGGAGAAATGCAAATTAATAACCGGCTCCTAGCGAGGACCAGGATTTCAAAAGAGCCTGCAAGAAAAGGATTAGTAATGGCAGGGAGCATTTTAGTTTAAGAACAGCTATTATCCGCAGACTCCCAAGCCTCACCCTAAATTCACCAAGGCAGAAGCCGCCTTTGAACAAGACCCCCACCCACTCCCCGGTGATTCGTTTGCATATTAAAGTTGGAGAAGTGAAATCAAAGGGGTGGAATCCAGAATGTATGTGTGTGTGTGTGTGTGTGTGTGTGTGTGTGTGTGTGTGTGTGTGTATCCAGCAATTCTGATAATTAGCTGAGCTTGGGGGGGTCCCGTTGTCTAACAAGAAAAATGAACCTTTTAGCGGTGACACTACATTATAAAGAAGTTTGAATTATGGATCAACAACAATAGAGAATGTCCCATCCTCTGAAGGGAGGATGGACAACATACTCTATGCTACACCTGAGGAAGATGGGTCAATACTGGGGCAGCTTGGAATGTTCCTACTTGTGACCACAGAATTGGAGCTCAGATCTACAGGGATGCAGAGGTCACATAGGCTCCTAAGCTTAATATGGGCCCAGATCATATCAAATCGATAGGGTTTACACTCAACAATATTTATACCCCTTTCCCATATTAGGGAGCTACTCTCTTCCCTGATCCAGCTTTCTGGTCCTTTTCCAGCAGTGACATCATCTTCCCAGACAATAACTTGGATCCACCTGCATATCAGATTTCAGGCTCAGGGAAAAACAAACAAACAAAAAACTAGTATAGCCACAGGTCCTTCGGAATATAACTAAAATATGCCTACTAGTTACAAAATGGAGGATCTCCCCACCCCCCCAACTCTTCATCTGCACTATTCCAACCTTTAGGTCCATGATTGTTCAACAATTTGTTTGGCTTTGTATGTTAACTCTCTTTTCAACCACCAGGTTCCAGATGCTAGCAGGATGCCGACCAGACTTCCCTGGACAGACAACCCCACCAATGTGTCCTGGAGCTCTGCTTCCCCATAGCCCCACCCCACTAAGCAAAGAGAGAGACAGGCTGGGAGTATGGATCGACCTATCAACGCCCATGTTCAGCAGAGAAGAAATTACAGAAGCCAGACCTTTCCCCTTCTGCATCCCACAATGACCTTGGGTCCATACTCCCAGAGGGTTAAAGAATAGGAAAGCTATCAGGGGAGGGGATGGGATATGGAGATCTGGTGGTGGGAATTGTGTGGAGTTGTACCCCTCCTATCCTATGGTTTTGTCAGTGTTTCCTTTTTATAAATAATATATATACATATACATATATATATATATATATGAAGTTTGAATTGAAAAATGATAAAAACAGCCTTTGCCAGATGCAATGGGGAAATAAGTCTGTTTAGGCAAGTCAAGAGGAAACTTAAAATCTACAGTGGACAGGCAGAATTAGCTTTGCTCAGTGGTTTTGGATAGTATGTGAAATGTGATAGCATCCTTTTAAAGGGAGACACCATAGCACAAAGGCTTCCCCAGGGTCATGGTACTTTATGTGCTGTACCTAGGGCTCGAACCTGGGGTGATCTGTCACACCAGTGCCTGATAATCACACTTGAGTGTAAAGCATATTCATCATGGAGTATTATTATTTTATATTGTATAAATTAAAGTGTAATAGTGCGTTCGTTACTCTCATTCACTACATTCCAACACTAATTTGAATTTGCGAAAGAAAAAGACTGACTGTGTGTATTTGTACTCTTTGCTTGCTTGAACATCTTATTAGCAACTTGGCACGGTTTTAGGAGTCCGGTTTTACCTGTGTCTGTGTTTGTTTTCTCAGGTCTTGAGGCAAGGAAGTTGATCAGGCATGAAAGTTAATTCACAATAACTTGTCAATCCCCGTTTTTTCATTCTGATTACATTGCACAGAAATGAGTCATCTTACTACTACAGCAAATATACACACTGTCAACATTTCTCATTCACAACGGAAGCCTCTGCCTAGAAAGCCATAGACAAACCCAACTGTGATCATGCCCTCAATTTTGAAATCCTGGATTTCAAAGTCAACCTGTGGCCCTGTGGACTTTTCTTTCGCCAGATGCTCTGCCCAGTTTTGAAATGTGAAAGGACATGAGCAGAACTGTTTTTCATAGATCCTTTTACTTTCACTTGAGTCTGAATCACAATTTTACCATTCCCTTCATCCACACCCCCTGAAAGAGATGTGAGAGCAGGCGAGAGTCATGTCTATTTGCTTTTTCTTCCAGCAGCTTCCATGACCTACATTTAACCCAGGCCCTCTTACCACCTTTCACTCTGGAGTCGCAAAATTTTCTCCTCCAAGAAGGTCAAGCTAGCTTGGGGATCCACCCAGCCCCCTTCCTTGTCACACGGATCTATTTTCAACAACAGATATTAAAAATCAACAAAGGGGGGGGTGGCCATGGTTTTCTAGGTCAATCCCCTCGAGTTTGCTGTTCTGAGTGACAAAGCAACTTACCTTGTGCTTTCAGATTCCTCAGATAGAGATCAAACGTTAACTGAATTTCCCTGCTCCTGTGGGTGGAGGGTCCGAGCTAGGGTACTGGTTACCGTCACAGGCAAAAGTCGATTTCAGCTCAGGAGCTCAGCAGCCCTCCCCGCTCCCCCAAACACCCCTCCCTCCGCAGGCTGGAGGTGTCACGTGCTTGCCCCAGCCACTCAGCCTTGCCCAGCCGGCTGGGTCACCTCTTGGCACTGGAGGTGTGCCAGGCTGATCTCATTTGCCCAGAGAGGACCCAGAGTCTCCCACAGGAGCCAGGCTGTCATCAGAGGCTGAGCGGCACCTTTATCTGTGACAGCAGTTCTAAGAGGCAATGGGGGGGGGGGTCTGGAGTATGCTTTCCTGGTTTGGCTGAAAAGACTTAAAGCTCAGATGTCTTGGGGTGATTTCTTTTTTCTGCCTGTAGGTTAGGTTCACCTTCCCTTTCCCAGAGGTGATCAGTCAAATGTAAAACAAAACAAAAACCATGACAGCAAGCAGGAGAATCAGAAAAGGCTTCAAGCCAGGCCCTCAGTTTTCAGCAAACTGAGGTTAACTCTCCCAGAATCTCCCAAGGCCATCTAAGATTTGGGAACAAAGAATGCCACCCAGGAGAATGGAAATTGAACAATCTTCCTGGTGGGCCATTTAGCAATTCCTACCAGTTATGCAAAGTTTGCAGGTGCTTTGGGGCCTGAAGCCCTGGTATCTCTTGCCTCCAGCAACTTCCTGCCCTGTGGGTAGGGTGGGTAGTGGAGGAGTTTGCTGTTGTGTTATTTATGATCTCAAAGCATCTGAAGGGAGTTAAATGTCCAGAAACAGGATGTGTGGACCGATAAGACATCTGCACAGTAGAAGACTAAAAACTACTGAGGGAGTAGATACTTTGGACATGACAAATGTGGACCTCAAGCAAAAGTCATCAATCACTCCAACATGAAGTGGGAAAACAGACAGGAGAGGGGGAGAACACTTTCAAGAGGGACCTGCCCCCACATGCACTTCCCTAAATCCAAGGCTAGTCACCCCTAAATAACCTCAGCAGGAGGAACCTCCTCCTGGCTTCCTTCTAGAAGCTCCCTGGGAAATAAATGCAAGGTATGTTGAACCAGCAATTTCACATTTCTTCCTCTCCTGTTTATTTGCTTCCGGGACATTTGGCAGTGTCTTGGGACAATTTCAGTTGTCACCCTTGGGAACAGGGGTGCTTCTCGCTTCTAGTGAGTAGAGGACAAGGACAATTCTCAATATCACACAATACACACCCAACACAGTCCCATCCCCCCAACAGAGAGTATTCTAGCCCAGAATAGCAATCTATTCTGGAGTGAAACCTCAATTTACAATGACTTAGAAAGTATTTTTGGGGACGCAGGAAGTGGCTCAGTGAATGGATTGTTGGAGTTTCAAGCGTGAGGTTCCACATGTACCAGTGATACTCTGGTGTTCTCTCTAATTAACTAAACTTTCAAAAAGAAAATATGGGGGCTGGGCTGAACGGTGGCGCCGTGGGTTAAGCACACATGGAGTGAAGCGCAAGGACTGGGTGTAAGGATCCCGGTTCAAGCCCCCGGCTCCCCACCTGCAGGGGGGTCGCTTCACAAGCGGTGAAGTAGGTCTTCAGGTGTCTATCTTTCTCTTCTCCTCTCTGTCTTCCCCTCCTCTCTCAATTTCTCTCTGTCCTATCCAACGACAACATCAACAAAATGGAAAAAACAGCCTCCAGGAGCAGTGGATTTGTAGTGCAGGCACTGAGCCCCAGCGGTAACCCTGGAGGCAAAAACAAATAAATAAATAATAAGTAAAAAAAAAGAAAATATGGGCCATGCCAGTGATGCACATGGTTAAGCACACACACTGCAGTGTCAGGGACTCAGGTTCAAGTCCCCCGGTCTCCACCTGCAGGGCAAAAGCTTCATGAGCAGGGAAACAGTGCTGCAGATGTCTCTCTCTTACTCTCTATTTCCCCCTTTCTCCTCAAATTCTGTCTCTATCTCCTCTCCTCTCCCAGATCAACTAGGAATACCAAAGGAGACCACCTGGGACCAAAACAGGACAGGCCTAGAACGACTTCAGGAACCCACCAGATCATCGGTGAGTGCAAACACGTGTGGCTGGTGGACAGAGAGGAGCCTAGGGAGAGACTGGGTGGCTGGTAACAGTCCTGCAGTTTATCAGTTGAGGCACCACCTCCAGTCTGTTTCACCAACAAGGGGACGGCTGAAGGGAGGAGAGAACTCCCTGGGACTCAACAAGTGCAACACTGAGTCTCCACTGCTACTGTCCTCAGAGTCTGGAGCAGCGGCAGGGAGGCCCTGTGCTGACACCAGGGGACAGAGAACTAACCAGGAAACTCAGGAGAAGACCTATACCTCAGTGGCATAGCGGTGGGGCTGTGAAAGTTTCATTGCATAACCACTGGATTATCTCTGCCATACCCTGCTTTATCTCTTGGTCAGGAGTCAGTGATTAAGCTAAGAAGCCTACTTATACTTTAAAAGCCCTCAGGCTCATAGCCTACAGGGAAGAAAAAGCACAAAAGAGGCTTTTAAGCCACTGAGCTCTAACTCAGGGGTTAAAATACTATTGAAACAGCTGTCAATTTCCACAACTGTGAACCCTTTAATTACCTTACTTAGACACAAGTCAATCCAGGCAATAGTGATCAGTAATTTGAAAAGTACTGAGAGAGGGGCCTCATAGCATAATATATAAAATGGTTATTAAACCAACAAGAAGAAACATTGGAGAAATGAACCAGGACAAGAGTCCAGCTAAAAGCCCTCCAAAGGTTGAACCACAAAATAATGAGGTCAACATCCAAACACTAGCTAAGGAAATAATCACAGGGGTGAGTAAAGATTTTGAAAGAATTGTCACCAGAAATGCAGAAACAACAAATGAGACTCTGGAAGAAAACACTAATTATCTCAAGGTTATTAGAGAACTGAAAGCTGAAATAGCTGAGCTAAGAACACAACTAGCTGAACAAGCTAAAACAGTATCAGAACAGGGTAACAAAATAGATGAACTCCAGAAAACAGTAAAGAGGAGAGAGAATAGAATCAAGAAGACAGAATTAGCAAGATCAAGGATGAATTAGAGACAACTAAAAAAGAAGTAAGAGATCTCAAAAAGAGATTAAGAGATAGTGAAAACAACAACAGAGACCTATGGGATGACTTCAAAAGAAACAAAATTCTAGCCAACCAGATACAGCAGTATATTAAAAAGATTGTTCATCATGACCAAGTGGGGTTTATCCCAGGGATGCAAGGTTGGTTTAACATACGTAAATCAATCAACGTGATCCACCACATCAATAAAAGCAAGACCAAAAACCACATGGTCTTATCAATTGTTGTTAAAAATTTCTACAGCTCTTGCCGGCCGGGCTAGCCTCACGGGTGGGTAACAGAGATGCAGAGACAACGGCTGGGCAGGGAAGCTGTATTTCTTTATTCAAGAACAACGATTCATAAACTAAACCAAACTAATCACCAAACAGAACTCTGCTGTCTCTTTGCTGCGGCGCAAGCACTCTCTCTTACTCTGCAACTCTGCAACTCTGGAACTCTCGAACTCAGGAACTCTTCAACTCTGGAACTCTCTCTTACTCTGTAACTCTGAAAACTCTGGCACTCAGGAACCCTGGAACTCTGGCGGGGTTCCTTGGGGCGGGGCCAAGCGGGCCCGCGAAATTAACAGGAATGATCCAATTCTCTTGGCGGGGGAGAACTAGAACCCAATGTAAAGCATACAACAATCAATAGATGCAGAGAAAGCCTTTGACAAAATCCAACATCCCTTTATGATCAAAACACTACAAAAAATGGGAATAGATGGAAAATTCCTCAAGATAGTGGAGTCTATATATTAGCAAACCTACAGCCAACATCATACTCAATGGGGAAAAACTGGAAGCATTTCCCCTCAGATCAGGTACTAGACAAGGCTGCCCACTATCACCATTACTATTCAACATAGTGTTGGAAGTTCTTGCCATAGCAATCAGGCAGGAGCAAGGAATTAAAGGCATACAGATTGGAAGAGAAGAAGTCAAACTCTCCCTATTTGCAGATGACATGATAGTATACACAGAAAAACCTAAGGAATCCAGCAAGCATCTTTCGGATATCATCAGGCAATACAGCAAGATGTCAGGCTAATGTTTTTTAACATTCAAAAGTCAGTGGCATTCCTCTATGCAAACACTAAGCTAGAAGAAGTTGAAATCCAGAAATCAATTCCTTTTACTATAGCAACAAAAACAATAAAATACCTAGGAATAAACCTAACCAAAGAAGTGAAAAACTTGTGTACTGAAAATGATGAATCACTACTCAAGGAAATTGAAAAAGACACAAAGAAATGGAAAGATATTCCATGTTCATGGGTTGGAAGAATTAACATCATCAAAATGAATATACTACCCAGAGCCATCTACAAATTTAATGCTATCCCCATCAAGATCCCAACCACGTTTTGTAGGAGAATAGAATCAATGCTACAAATGCTTATCTGGAACCAGAAAAGACCTAGAATTGCCAAAACAATCTTGAGAAGAAAGAACAGAACTGGAGGCATCACACGCCCAGATCTCAAATTGTATTATAGGGCCGTTGTCATCAAAACTGCTCGGTACTGGAACCAATAGACACACTGACCAGTGGAATAGAATTGAGAGCCCAGGAGTAAGCCCCCAGACCTATGGACATCTAGTCTTTGACAAAGGTGCCCAGACTATTAAATGGGGAAAGCAGAGTCTCTTCAACAAATGGTGTTGGAAAAAAATGGGCTGAAACATGCAGAAGAATGAAACTGAACCACTGTATTTCACCAAATACAAAAGTAAATTCCAAGTGGATCAAGGACTTGGATATTAGACCAGAAACTATCAGATACTTAGAGGAAAATATTGGCAGAACTCTTTTCCGCATAAAATTTAAAGACATCTTCAATGAAACGAATCCAATTACAAAGAAGACTAAGGCAAGCATAAACCTATGGGACTACATCAAATTAAAAAGCTTCTGCACAGCTAAAAAAATTACTACTCAAACCAAGAGACCCCTCACAGAAGGGGAGAAGATCTTTACATGCCATACATCAGACAAGAGTTTAATAACCAACATATATAAAGAGCTTGCCAAACTCAAGACAACAAATAACCCCATCCAAAAACGGGGGGAGGACATGGACAGAATATTCACCACAGAAGAGATCCAAAAGGCCAAGAAACACATGAAAAAATGCTCCAAGTCTCTGATTGTCAGAGAAATGCAAATAAAGACCACTTCACTCCTGTGAGAATGTCATACATCAGAAAAGGTAACAGCAGCAAATGCTGGAGAGGGTGTGGGGTCAAAGGAACCCTCCTGCACTGCTGGTGGGAATGTCAATTGGTCCAACCTCTGTGGAGAGCAGTTTGTAGAACTCTCAGAAGGCTAGAAATGGACCTACCCTATGATCCTGCAATTCCTCTCCTGGGGATAGATCCTAAGGAACCCAACACACCCATCCAAAAAGATCTGTGTACACATATATTCTTAGCAGCACAATTTGTAGTAGCCAAAACCTGGAAGTAACCCAGGTGTCCAGCAACAGATGAATGGCTGAGCAAGTTGTGATATATGAATACTACTCAGCTTTAAAAACTGGTGACTTCACCGTTTTCAGCCGATCTTGGATGGACCTTGAAAAATTCATGTTAAGTGAAACAGAAACAGAAGGATGAATATGGGATGATCTCACTCTCAGGCAGAAGTTGAAAAACAAGATCAGAAAAGAAAACACAAGTAGAACCTGAACTGGAATTGGCGTATTGCACCAAAGTAAACGACTCTGGGGTGGGTTGGGTGGGGAGAATACAGATCCAAGAAGGATGACAGTGGACCTAGTGAGGGTTGTATTGTTATATGGAAAACTGGGAAATGGTATGCATGTATAAACTATTGTATTTACTGTCGAATGTAAAACATTAATTTCCCAATAAAGAAATTTTAAAAATTCTGTCTCTATCCAAAAATAAATAAGTAAATAAAAATGAAAGGGGAATTATAGTTTAATGAACTAGACGTTCCATTTCCCAGTCATCTTTAAGAAGTCACCATAGTTTAACAGGCTGGAGCCAGAAGCTCTGATTCCTGATAAGTCCCTCCTCATACAAGTCCATCTACAGGTGGGAAGTAGAATTGCCTGTATATTCTTATACTGTTTCCAAATTTGTTAACTGGGGGGGTGGGGGGGGGGTAGGGATCCAGAGAAGGGAAGGCAGAGGTAGACGGGAAGTTTATATAGACATGGATACAGACACCCAGTATATGGGGAAACCGTTGGCAAGTCCTCTAAATACTATGCATGAACAGTAGGCAGACGGTATTCACTGGGTTCTAGCAGCAGCCTGCTGACAAGGGGCAGGGCCGGGGTGGATGGGTGACAAGGATGCCTCCAGTTCGTAAGCAGCTCAGACAGCAAGCAGTCTTTTGCTCCCAGCACTGGGGGTGCCCTGTGCTCTTCAGCCTAGTTTCCAGGGCCCTTCAAGGAGTACTTGCCAGGCCACACCCAAACTATTTGCTGATGCTCAGCCTTGAGGCCTGATGGGAGAGCCAGGGGCTGGATTTACTGTTTTTGACATTTTGTCCAGTGATCAGCATTATCTGCACCATATGTGACACCAGAACCCAAAAGTGAAGAGCAGAAGTGGTAGTAGTAACATCAAATCACCACCAGGGGCTGCATTAAACTTAAACGAGACCTGGAATTGGTAAGCAGTGTCTTGCAGAGCCTGTAAAGTATGCGTCCTGTAACGTGTGTCAAAATAGCGTCAGGGGTTTTAAGGCAATTATAAAAAGTCAACAGACACCATACAATGAAATGCACACAACTATGTATAAAGCCCCTGTGACCCAATTTATTTGGCATGTCATTGTCACCCCACAGAAATCCACGGAACTGTGGCTGCGTTGAAAATGTCTGCTCCCAGTGCACAGTAACACAGGGTCCCTTGTCAAACAAACTGCAGCCTGCTTTTATTTTAAAATGTAACATGTAGCAGGCCAGGTGGTGGCACACCTGGTTGAGCACACCTGTTACCAGTCACAAAGACCTGCATTCAAGCCTCCAGTCCCCACCTGCAGGGGGACACTTCACGAGAGGTGAAGCAGGGCTGCAGGTGTCTCCCTGTCTCTCTCCCTCTCTATCTCTCTCTCTCCTCCCAATTTATTTCTGTCCTACCCAATACAAAATAGAAAGGATTAGGGTGGTGGCGCACCTGGTTAAGTGCACGTGTTATAGTGCACAAGGACCCGGGTTTAAGCCCCTGGTCCCCACCTGCATGGGAAAACTTCATGAGCGGTGAAGCAGGGCTGCAGCTGTCTCTCTGTCTCTCTCCCTCTCTATCTCCCTTGCCCCCTCTTGATTTCTGGCTGTCTCTATCCAAAAAAATAAAGATAATAAAAAAATTCAAAAAAATAGGAAGGATTGAAAAATAAGAACAGAAGGAAAAACACAAAGCAGAACTTATAATGTATTTGGTGTATTGCACCAAAGTAAAGGACTCTGGGGTGGGGTGGGGGGTTGTGTTCAGGTCCTGAAACATGATGTGGCGGGGGGGGGGGAAGGGAAGGTCGGGGTTAGAGTGTCATGAAGAAAACTGAGAAACGCTACACATGTACCAACTACTATATTTTTCTGTTGACTGTAAACCACTAATCCCCCCAACAAAGAAAAAAATCTAAAGGAAAAAAAGGAAAAATAGCTGTGGGGAGAAGTAGGTTCATAGTGCCAGTATCCAGCCCAGTGTAATAACACTGGTGGCAGGAAAAACGAAAATAAAAAAATTTAATTAGAAATATAACATGATTGTTGCTTTACTTATTTATTTAAATTAGGACAGAGGACTAGAGCACTATTCAGCTCTAGCTTATAGTGGTGCTAAGGATTGAACCTGGGACCTTGGAGCCTCAAGCATGGAAGTCTGTTGCATAATCATTATGCTGTTTCCCCAGCCCCATCTTTATTCTTATGGACAATATATAATCTTGATTATTGGCCCCATGGTAAGTGCCTATCTTGCTTGAATCCTTCAAACTCTATCCCTGAGATTCTGGTAAATTATTTTGTAAGAGATGAATATGAGAAAATAGGCAGCAGGGACTCTATTCCACCTATATATTTTTTTTCCTGAGCTCCTGTTCATCTGAACACATCATTTGAATGAATGAGTTCATTCATTCATTTCCCTGTACTTTGTTTTGTGATGTGCACGTGGCCAACATCATAAGGTATATGAGAAACACAGGTTCCCCATTGAACCCAAAGGTTCAATGTTCCTATTTGGTATAATTTCATAGGTTATTTGCAGGAGGTCTGGGAGGACACAAAAGTCAGTCCATGTCATTTAATGAGAATAATGCTTCAGGCACCCCCCCACACACACACACATACACAGCAGTGTTTTTTTAGTCACTGAGAGAGAGAGAAAAGGGCAGAGATGTAGCTCAGTGTGAGAGCACATGTTGCGCATAAGTGAAGCCCTGGATTTGATCTCTGACATGACATTCCACCCTCACCCTCCCTAAAAAAGAGACACTAAGAAACATAATTACATCACTACAGTGAAAATGCGACAGATAGATGTGCTGACAAAGCAGATGGAAAGTGTAATCTTAAGATTTCAAAGTAAAGAAAAACAGTAAGAAAATGATGAGCAAACAACATACATTGTAATTAGAAGAGCTAAGAAATAAAGCAGAATTCAACACAGAATGAGAGATAACAGGAAGAATGCAAGAGTGAACAGGTATAAAGGTGCCGTATAACAGGTATAAAGGTGCCGTAAAATATTAAAAGGTGAAACCAGCACACTAAAAGTAAAAAGAAGTGTGGTTTCTCAAAACCTGGAAAGATTTTGAGAGTAAGTGACAAAAATTAAAAGCAGGTAATAGAAAAAAAGCAAGCATGTATCAAACAAGAAGGTCTAGAAGGAAGTAACATGAAAACAATAAACTTGGCCAAAACCTAGCAAGTGTAATTAAAATCATCCTCCAAGTCATGAAACCATAGGTTGAAAGGGTGCACTGAGAACTGAGAAACTGATTCAGAGTAGCCAACACTCAGATATGTGGTGGACTTCCTGCAGCTGAGGAGCTCAGCAGGTAGAGTGCATGCCTGGCATGCTTGAAGCTCAGGGTTTGGTCCCCCTTACCACACATGATGGTGCAGTGCTCTGGTCTCTCTAAATAGCTAGATGATCTTTAAACAGTATTTTCACTTTAAATAGTGACAATGCTCTGGGTAGCCAGGAAAGGAAAACTCATAATGAAAGCAGCAAGTCACTTGGAGGAAAATTTTGTCCCCAGACCTTGCGAGCATGATCTCACACCAGAATACGGTGCTTAGGACACAGCGAGGAGGAGAGTGTGAGGCAGGGCGCCTATAGACAGCCGGCTTCTCAGGTGTAGAGGAAGGGCTGCACAGGTGGCAGCATGCAGAGCCTCTGAGCACTCCTGCCAGCAGTCCTCCCAGGAAAGCCAAGGTGTCAAGGCCAGAAGGGGAGTGGAAAGAGGGCTGATGGGTTTCTCAATACATCCACTGACAGAACTATGACAAAATGATGGTGATACAGAGGGAAGAGAGAATATCGTGGCCAGAGCAGCCCTGATTGTGGGGATACACAGCAGCTCTGAGAAAACGGGGGTAAGCAGAAGGGATTGCTACAGGCCAAGGTTATCGAGGGACTTCGAATCTCATTACTTACAACTGGACCTGGGGGGACAGGGAGGGCTCCTAGCCAATTATTTAAGGATTTATTAACATGAGAGAGACAGACACATGCAATGCCAGAGTTCAAACTTGGGATATCAGGCTCTTAAATCTGAAGCTCTAGACAACTTATTTCTTGTACAAATTGCAGGGGGTGGGGGCAGTCGATCTTGTTGAAAACAGATATAACTACTTCAAACCTACTAAGACCGCTACAGCTGAAATGACCGTGATGTGTTGGAGAGGTGAAAAAAAGGAACCCTCGCACACTATTCCTGGGACCTTAAACCAGTGCTGCTGCTTTGGGAGTCAGGCAGTTCCTCTAAAGGTGAGCCACGGAGTTACCCTGTGACCAACGGATTCCGCTTTTAGGTTGAGACCCAAGGGAAATGAATACACATGTCCGCACAGAAACTGGAATGTGAGTGATTAAAGCAGCCTTATTTGTAATCACCCCAAAGTGGGAGCAACCACTTCGGGGGCCATCCTATACAGGTCCATCAACTGATTTAAGGATATGTGTGTGGTCTGTTCACACAATGGAAAATTACAAAGCAACAGAAGGGAATGTGAAGTCCAATGACATGCCACGATGTGGATAGACCTCAAAAGCATGTTGTTGAGAAGCCAAACACAGAAAATTGCCTACTGCATGAGTTCATTTATATAAAATGTCCAGAAGTAGGGCACACCTGGTTGAGCGCAC
This sequence comes from Erinaceus europaeus, assembly GCF_950295315.1. Lineage (NCBI taxonomy): Eukaryota > Metazoa > Chordata > Mammalia > Eulipotyphla > Erinaceidae > Erinaceus > Erinaceus europaeus. Next base: position 126,665,710 of record NC_080185.1, read on the forward strand.
ATGCTACAATGTGTAAGGACCCAGGTTCGAATCCCCAGTCACCACCTGCAGGGGGAAAGCTTCACAAGTGGTGTCTCTCTTCTTCTCTATCCCCCTCTTCCCTCTCGATTTCTAGCTGTCTTTATCCAGTAAATAAATAAAGATAATAAACAATTTAAAAAAAAAAAAACGTCCAGAAGAAGGTTAGTAGTCACCAGGGACTGGGGTAGGGGAGAATGGGGAATGGCTGTTGAAGAGCATGGCGTTTCTCTGGGAGTGATGGAATGTTCTAGAAGCTGCTTGTATTTGTACAGCTGGAATATACTGGAAAACACTGAATTTTAAACACTAAGTATGTGAGCTGTACAGCAAGTGAATTCTATGTCAAGAAAGCTATTTTCAAAGAAAATAAAAAAAATCCCAGTAAGAGGAGCATATCTGGATTGTCTAGTTAAAAAAATGAATGGTATACCAGATAGTTGGGAAAAAATATTTATCAAACGTTAAGATGTTGTAAGGATTATTGCACATTATTCATTTTTTTCTCCATGAAGTGTTGCGGTTGAAACAAGGTGTATGGGGTTTGCATCAAAACAAAGGAGTTGGGTAGAAGTGTAGACACAACACGGTTAACCAGGATTGATCCATGTGGAAGTCAGAAGTGACTGCATAGAAGTTAATTTTATTCTTCTACTTTTCTACCTCCACTTTCAGGTTGAAAAAACAATCATATGCCTTTTCATAGACTGATATTTAAGTTTCTAAGTTTAAAAAGTCTTTAAAAAGCACACATTTCCACTCTAATTTGTAAGGCAGATTAGTTTAATTTCATAGGAGGAGTATCTTCAAACAATACAAATGACACAATCAGAGAGAACAGTGACAATAAAACAGAGATGAATACTGATTATAACTTATTCCCACAACAGGCTACTTAAATCAGCAGTGGCAATTCAGTGATTAGAGGAAGTAAAGGCCAAATTCCCTTTTACTCGTCCTTCTGCTTCTAAAGAACCCTGGTGGCAGACTTCAGGTCCTCTGGATTAGAACTGCTGAGAAAATATGGTAGTTGCCTTTTCGGGGGCAAGGTACACAGACAAATTTCAACACAAGACAAAAACAACCCTTAAGACAGTAGGCCTTTTATTTCCCAGGGGTGGCAGTCTTTAGTCTTGGAAGGTGCCAAATGAAGTCATGATGGAGAAGCCAACTGGGATGTGTCCTTCCAGCCTATAACCTACCCTCTGCCCACCGGGCTCAGCCTCTGTTGCTGCCACCTTGCCCGCCTCTGTTCACCTGCCTCTTCTCTCCTTCCTCTGGTCCCCGGCAGGTGTGAGAGCAGATGCACATGGGGAGGCAAGCACAAAACCCGAAAGCTGGCAAACACGAGGGCTTCTTGGGCTGGCATTTGTTTCTGGTGGGGGCAAAGGTGGGAGGCTGGACTTTAATCCCTCTGGTAAAGGAAGGACTCCAGGCAGAGTAGGCAGTGGGTGGAGACGGGCTCTTCTGAAACCCTTACTTGAGGGCCTGGTAACTGTTGGCACAGTGGGGATTTCCACATTGCTGCTACTCAGCAGGGCCTGGAAGGAAAGTGGCCTTGGCCCGCCTCCCCACTTACAGAGACAAAGTGCCCAGGGCATTGCACCCGGGAAGCCTTATGCTGGCATTAGCACGAGTAACCTGCCCCACATGGTACCCCCAGAGTCCAGAAGCAACTGCTCTTCCTTGCTGGTTCAGTGTCAGCAGCTGGGGCCAGCCAGAGGGGCCTGCACTGCCACTCTGGGTTGCCACCTCTGCTGTGGGCATGCAGACAGAGAATTTAGCTATTAAGAAAAAAAAAAAAAAAAAGCAAGGCTAGAGAGCAATGCAGAGCACGAGAGGACAACTGTGCAAAGCAGGAAATTTTCAGTCTTTACCATCACCGACAAATCCCACTGTCCGTGATAGGTCGCGTGTCAATGATTGCTTCTACAAAATTTACTTGATTTGTGATAAATATAAGAGGGGAAGCGGGTTATGGGGTGGGGGGCTCTACAGACTACTGTGGAGAGGCTGATTAAAGGGGGGGTCTTTCCAAGAGAGGGGCAGAAAGACCTCAGGAGAGAGGGTTCTCTTTTCTGGTACATTTTGTGGAACGTCCCTCTCTCCATTTCCCAAGACCTCCCCAAGGAGAGTGCACTTTAGAGAGAATAAATAGGTTTAGGCACAGTATTCCTATCATTTGATATTTTGAAAGAATCAGGGTAAACTTTCTTACATAAAATAATTGGTTTGCTCATGAATTACTTCTAAGATTTCTTGAGAAATGTTGGGTAGACTTCAGTCTGGGCAGGATGGGGCATTCTGATTGAAATCAAAGACTCTCCTGGAAGTGACAGGCTGGCTAATTCTAGTTCCCACTTGTGCTGCCTTCAAAGGGTGGCAGATCCAGGTGGTCACTACCGGACACACCAGCGGAGTCACCCAGCCTATGGTTCGGCTTCCATCCCCCTTCAGGAGAGGGAACCACCTTCCCAGTGACCAGGATCAAAACAAGCACAGGCAGAGTGCCCCGAGGTCTGGGAAGCTGGGCAGTGTGGACCCCACTGTAGAGAGGCAGGCTAAAAGCCTAAGATATGGGGGGTTCTGGGGGCTGCCTTGGATTCCTGGCAAGCCCACAACGAAGCAAGGTAAAACAAGAGAGACCAGGCTGGCAGCACAGAGGGCCCCGCTGGAGCCCAGTGCCATCAATTACACACTTAGGGCCAAAGCACTGCAGCTGGTATCTGGACAGAACACAGAGCATGTGCAAGTGTACAACACAGGCCATCAACGCATGTATGTGAGACTGACGGGGTTAGCACACAGCGTTCGCATTTCTGGTGTCAGAAACAAAACCGGCCCTCAAATGTCCGTTCTACTGCGTGACAAATAACCGAGAACAAAAGGCAGTCTTACAATACATCTTAAAGTCAGTATTTTCCTTCAAGGAAAAAAAAGTACTATAAATAAATTACAATGCAGTGAATTTGCCTGAACTCACTTCGTTTCTGTCTTCCAGCCTTTAAGTCAAATAAAACAGTGTAAAATCTGTACACTCTTAACACGATAGTTGATCTTTTATAAAATAAGCTGTCTTCAGAGATGTCAAATTCACAACAAGGGAAAACCAAGCCTTGTTGTTGTCACTATTATAAACTATATATGTATAGATATACGTGTTTTGCTTTGTTTTGTTTTTTACAAAATGTGTATATTAATAGCTTTGCACAAATATTTTAAAGACAGGTTCAGCTCATCTAAGAACTCATGGAAATAAGACAGGCAGATAAATACTTCATGTGCACATCAGACATCATCGGCAGGCAGAGGAGGTACATTAATCCTTGGTCTTGTGAAAAATGCAATCTTCTCCCTGGCATTGGAAATAAGTAGGGGTTAGAAGTTGACACAAAAGCTACAAGAACTGAAGGGAAGCTCTAATGTCAATGACACATCTTTCTTCGCTCCAAAACCAAAGTGAAATCCCCAGCAACATGTCAGTTTATGTATAGATTCACTAACTTAAAAAATATATTTTAATGAGAGAACAATAGAAACACACACACACACACACACTTAGGCCAGAGCACTGCTCAGCTCCATGATGATATCCCAGCCCCCTTCACTCAGTTTTTAATGTAGTGCTGGGGGATGAACCAGGGGCCTTGCACATGTACAATGGCACTGAGTGGCCTCTTCAACCCAACTTTTCAATTCTACATCCTTAGAAAAAGAGGGAGCGGGAGAGAGGCAGCGGAGGGGAGAGAAAGATAGAAGAGACACCAAAGTACCACTCTACCATCCATGAGCCCCTCCCTTCTGTCCATGGTGCTACTATGTGGTGCCAAGAATTGAACCTGGAACCCCATGAAGGTAAAGCATGTGTTCTACTAGGTGAGCTGTCTCATAGCCCCAAGAATCTCTACATTTTTACATGTGAAGCGCAATGAGGGTGGGCCTTGGTCTATCTCCAGTACCTAGAACAGTATCTGGTATACAGTAGGTCCTCAGCAAATACTTACTTTATAAAGTAATTAGTAAATGGGAACGATATAAATGAAGGAGTTCTAAATCATAACCGAAGGAAGATACAATTTTCCATTTCTGTTTGGCTGATAAGGTTTGATTCTTACCAGGTTGAGTTTGTAACAAGTCCCTGAACTAGATCCTACACACCATAGCCTCCCCTTTCTGTAATCTGCATGTATAGTATGCTTCAGTCAAAAAGTAATTTTAAAAGGCAAATATATATGTATGTAATCAGTGTTGTTTACAATAGTCAACATTTGGTAAGAAACAGGCTATAAAACAGAGTAGTTAGGTAAAGAATAACTAGTAGATAAACATTCCAGCTAAAAAAGATAACAGGAGTGTGTGGCAACAAGGGAGAGGCTAGTTTCTAAAAAGCTAAAGGCAAAAATGAACCTGTGTTAGGATTGCATGTAGCATTAAAAACACAGTGTCTAGATACAGAAGATCAGAAGAAAGGACCACGGGGCGGACAGTTCTGTTCTGTCTCCAATTCCTGTGCACAGGCTGTTTTTCTTTAATATTTTATCATTTATTTATTTTTGGATAGAGACAGAGAGAAATTGAGAGGGAAGGGGACATGGTGGGGGGGGGAGAGAGAGATCTATAACACAGCTTCGCCACTTGGAAAGCTTCCCACCTGCAGGTGAGGGCTGAGGGCTTGAACCCAGATCCTAAGATGGATTTTTTTTTTTCTGCCTCCAGGATTATCGCTGGGGCTCAGTGCCTGCACTACAAATCCACTGCTCTTGATGGCCATTTTCCCCATTTTATTGCGCTTGTTATTATTGTTGTTGTTGTTGTTACTGCTGTTGTTGGACAGGACAGAGAGAAATAGAGAGAAGAGGGGAAGGCAGAGACAGGGAGAGAAAGACAGGCATCTGCAGACCTGTTTCACTGCCCGAGAAGTGACCCCCTTGCAGGTAGGGAGTCAGGTGCTGGAACTGGGATCCTTGCACCAGTCCTTGTGCTTCGTGCCACGTGCACTTAACCTGCTACGCTACTGCCTGGCCCCAGAATTTTTTTTTTTTTTCCACCAGAGCACTTGTCCGCTTTGGCTTATGGTGGTGTGGGGGGTTGAAGCTGGGACTGTGGAGGCTTAGGCAGAACCACTGTGCTGTCTCCCCAGCCCCGGTGAGTATTTCCAGGACCCACCCTTTCCCTACCTGAAGGTCTGCACTTGGATGGGCTCACTGTGGTTCTGTCCGCGAAGCTGGCACACCCCTTTGGAGGCTTTCTTCAGCATCTTCTCAGCTGCCTGTTCCTGATGGAAGTCAAGTTTGGTCTGTCTCATCTGGAACAGCAAGTGAGATTGGATGAATAAGACAGTTTAGTTCTGCTTTGGGAAAGAATGAAAGAAGCTAACTCTGGCTCCCGGGTCCCATCTACTCTGCCAAGGATTCCTGCACAGATACTACTTGGGGCCACTGGGTCCCTGTTTGGCAGAGGGGAGACCCAGACTATCCCAACACAACTCAGACAGTGTATGTAGGTGCCATCTGCACCACCAACCATGCAGCCCCCGGGGGGAGAAGGTGGCCCCTGAAAACGCATGAGGACAGTGAAATGTGCTTCCACAGCTGCCATGCTGACTGGAGCAAAGGCTTGTGGCTGGGACTGGGCAGAGCCAGGGGACCCCAGCCTCTCACCTGCCGCTCGGCCTCCTTCAGCAGACTCCGAAAGCGCTCATCTCGCTGCACCCAGAGCGGGAGGTCAGTCTGGCCATGCACCTGGGCATCCTCCAGTCGCTGTCGCAGCTCTCGGAGGGCACCCAGTTCCTCATTCAACTGCCACTGCCGGGTTCTCGAAGCCTGGAGATCCAGCTCCAGATCCAGGGATGTGCGAGCCATGAGCTCAGCCAGGGAGGACCTGCAGGTCTACAGGACACACAGCTGTGAGCATGACAATCCCTGGGCCCAAGACGTTGGCTTGCTCCAGACTTCTAGAAGGTTCTTCCATATTAAAAGACCAGGAAAGCACAGTTCATAGAGAGGTATGTCTCTAGGCATAGCCCATTTTAAAAAACATAGACTTATCCAATAATAAATAAATAACTAAATATTTAAAAAACATAGATTTGGGAAAAATTAATTGAAATCTCCAGTTTGACACTAAGTTAGTAACAGCAAATTGTTTTTTAAACTTTTTATTTATTTATAATTAGATAGAGACAGATAAATCGAGACGGGAGAGAGAGATAGTGAAGGAAAGAGACACGTACACTTCTAGTCCTCCTGCAGCACTTGTGAAGCTTTTCCCCTGGAGGTGGGGACCAGGGGCTTGAACCTGGGTCCTTGCACACTGCAGTGTTCACACTTACCTAGGTGTGCCACTGCCTGGCCCCACAAATTATTTTCCTTGCTGATGGCCTATGTATTTGCAAGACTGCGGAGAAACTGATCCTTTCTGATGGGTCTGGTAAAGTTGAAAAATGGGCAGACTCTTCCCAGAGCTCCATTTGAAAAAGTATATAAAAAACCAGACAACGTCCATTTCCTTTGGTTCTGAAATTTCAGTTGACTTGCATTTGAAAGGCATAACTGACAGTGTGCAAAAGTGGCATGATTACTGTTTGTGACAGAAGAAAAAAAAATATATATATATAACAAAAGGAAATAAGGTCAACCTAAAATGCAGGCACACAAAAAGGGAAAAAATATCTGCTCATGGAGAACTTCTAATGATCCACCATGGGGGGAGGGGGAAGCACACCATACACCAGGTAAGTGTTTTCATTTAAAAATGCAAGCAGATACATACACACCCATGAGTGCATATGTGTGCACACATGCGCACGCACACGCACACGCACACACTGTGCAAGTGTTCCAAACCCTTCTTCCCCAAATAAGCCTCAAGTAAGCAAACCTGCTGTGCTAAGCAAAAGATGAGAAGAGCCTCCTGTGTGGGGCGCTGAGGGCAGTACCTCCCCATCTGATGGGAAACACCTGGAGACGGCAGTTAGGGCAATGAGATCACAAACTCAAGAGTAGCTGAGTGGTGCTCGGTGGGCTGAGGAACCATGCGCTGTTACACACATGGGACACTATTCTGCACACCTACAGAACCCAAATGCACATCTGACACTACTCATACCTACACATTCAGTGGAACACACTACTGCATTCTGAGCACAGTTCAGTGGTTCTCCACCCATGTGACTCGGTCTCCAGGGGACACTTGCTGGAGACATCTTCAGCTGTCACAAGGGCATTCAGTGGTAGGGACCAGAGGGGCCGCTCAGCACATCACAGTACATACTGACCCAGTTCTAAATGTCAGCAGTCTTGCTGCTGAGAAATACTTTTGTAGCTCAAATACTTAGGCATTTTCTTGTTATTCTCAGTCAGTGGCTGCTCTCAGTACAGCAGCCACATGGAAATCTAGGAATCCATTTTCTTAATTTGAAAGAATTCCTGCCCAGAAAAGACAGGGAATTGTTAGCTTTCAGACCAACTGTAGCAAAACTCTAAAACCGGCATGGTGCAGAGAAAGATCTTGATGGCTAGAAGGAAATAAAGCTGCAGACCATGCTTTGAAACAAGCAAGCTCTATGTGGAAAAGTCCAAGCTCTTAAACTACCCAGATTCCCCAGCCAAAACAGAATCTCTTAAAGAACTATTAATTTTTGATCCCACCTGCAGGGGGAAAGCTTCACAAGTGGTGAAGCGGGTATCTCTCTTTCACTCTCTATCTCCCCTGCCCTTCTTAATGTTTCTTTGTCCCTATTCAATAATAAATAAAATAAAAAGATTTTTTTAAAGAACTGGTAAGTTTTTACTTATATTTTGAAACATAGGGTCAGGTGATAACTCACCCAGTAAGGTGTGTGCCTTACCATGTGCAAGACGAGTCTGAGTCCTGGCACCACAAGGGAATAGCACAAAGGGCACTAAGGGAGACCCGTGGATGGCTGAGCAGTGCCGTGATGCCCTGTCTCCCTCTCTCCCTCCCTCCTTCCCTCTCTACCTGCTATCTATGAGAAGAAGAATGAAAAGTTTGCTCACAAGTATTGGTATCACACATGCACAAGGTCCCAGTGTCCTCCCCCAAGGAGAAAAGGTGAAGATGATGAATTAATGTAGATTACAATATTATCTTAAAAGCTTAAGAACCATTAGTAAGAGTAACAGACCTTAAAATCCTACCTAGGTAAAGTAGGAAATCAATCTTTTAGTACCTTTTGTAGTTTACAGAAGCAACCCCAGGAGTCACTTATTGCATGTTGGTTGACGTGACACATACCTGTTTATGGCGAAGGGTTCGTCTTTCCAAAGTATTTCGAACAAAGGGGCACTTCCGGGGCAGTGTGGAACTGTCGCTGTCACTACGATAAAGCTGCAGCAATAAAAGGCTGATGCTTAGAAAACTCTTGGTCTGGAATTCAGTATCCACTCCCTGTGTGCACTCTGAACTCATTTCTCGTCATGGCTACTCAAAGTCACTTGGGACTTTCAGTGCTTTTATCGAGACTTTGTGTAAAACAAAGCCAACACCAGAGTTACATATACAGCAGAACAAACCAAGTAAACCACCCCCAACCCCACCCCAGGCCTCCTTCACGTTCAGCAACTGAACCATATGAGGTTTCCAGAATGAGTCAACACAATGTCCACAGAGACTGGCTGTACTTGTCATCAAGGTGACAGGAAAGTCAGCACTGTCCCAGAGCTGCTCACTGGGTATTGCACACTCTTACTCGCTGTGTCTCTGACTTTGGCAAGAGCTGAGAAGAAAACTGACTGTCCCAAAGACAAGCCAACACTGCTATGACCTACTCTGCCAGCCAGGGGGAAAAGGTCTGCGTGTGAGGAGAGAAACACAGACCTTGCAGTGTGAGGTGTAAAAGCCAAAATCCTTGCCTGGTTCGGTGAGGTTCTGGAATAAGGAAAGGATGTGAGGATAACTTGGGGGGCCTTCTGGATTGAGAATGCTGACCCCTTTGATCTGGCCCCTCCAGTCACCCTGTGAAGGGTTCCACCCTCTCCTCCCGGCTACCCCAGGCCACTGCCACCTGGCTTCCATGGGGAGTGGAGCAGTAGTCTTGTTCAAAAACTGGCCAGGGACAGCAGAAGCCACCTGGGCCCCAAGCCCACTGTCATCCTTTGCACAAGAGGACTAAATGTGCCACAGGACAGGCCTGGTCTTTGCCCAGCTGCTGGAGAGGTGACCTGGGAGCCCTGGGATTGCCCTGCTGAGGCAGCCCTGTTTACCTGGGGGCAATGACTGACCCAGTCTGCTAACAATGGGATTTCTGCTGGGGGCCTCCAGTCATCCATCAGCTTGACCTCTGGGGGGCCTGGAGACTAAGATCAGAGGTCAGCCACCTGGACAGTCGGCTCTGCCTGCGTGACTGACCCCCACAGGGACCCTGACATCAAGGCTTTGGAGCTTCCCTGGTGGCAGTTCCCAGGGATGAGGAGCCCTGTCTGCTGGGAGTGCAGGCGTATGGGGGGAGAGCACACACAGAAGATCAGGCCTCGGATTCAGGCCCTGCATGCCTCTTCCCCGTGGCCTTGTCCCCATGTGCTCAACACTACATGCCATAGCCACAACATAATGGCTATCAGAGTCCTGTGGGCCTGAGCATGGCGGGGAGCCCTGGACCACAATTCCTAGGGTCTGCTGTATGGCTCAGGGCCACTTTCCCCTGGAGCTCACCTTGGCTTGGCAGCCAGTGAGTGGAGAAGCTCTCTGCTCTGTGACGAAGGGGCTTGCTTCCTTCCACATCCCCAGTGCAGAGGCACAAGAGGGTTCCAACCACCCACAGACCACTGTGTCAGGACCACCAATGAAATGTCCTTCTCCTTCTGGCCCATGGTGTCACCACCACCATCTGCCACCTCCAGAATGCGTCCTGTCTACAAGGACCATGGCAGGCTAGGCTTCCTCTGTATGGATTCAGGTCTCCTCCCCCTGCATGCAGGTAGCTTTGTTGGAAAGCTGCTGGAAGCCTGGACCTCCAGGGCCATGCTGACCAATCGGGAATTGCGGGCAGTGCCCAGGGCACCCTCATTGGCCAAGGCTCTCAGCATGATTTGATTGCCAGGAATAGCCACCACTGAGAAGCAGAGTATCTCCTGCCATCAGTCCTTTGTGGGGGGGGGGGTCCAATTTACATGTGCGCACACAAAGTGTGGCCCCAAAGGGACAGGGCTTCCTGTCCTGATGATCCTACTGGGAGAAGGTGATCTCAAGTTAATAGAATGAGTGGCAAAGACAATAGCTCTCAAGACCTGTTTTGCAAGGAGCAGCTAACATGCTAAGACTGAATTTGGAACACCAAAAGCCAGAGACTCACACCTGCCACTCCTCGTCTTGGTTCTTTGGAAGAACAAGGAAAGCTGAGAGTTGCCTCAACTGTTCATGTTGGGAGGAGATTCATAGAAAATCTATCATAAGGCAGGAAACCCCAATGCCTTAGGACCCATGTGGTTTGGGGGGTGGGGGTGTCCACCTCCTCCTCTCCCCATCCCCTCCCCACTTCTACCTGTACAAACACTCCCTGAGACAAGGCAGCTTGGTGTGAGCATTGCTCTGTGTTGAAATGACAACAAGCCTCCCCCCCATTTTTTTAAAGCTGGGGTGAAAGCATCTAGTTTTCTGTGGCACCATTAGGTAGGCCCTGGTTTCAACACAGCTACATTTCAAGGCTCCCAGGCCATTGGAGAGTCTTGATTTCCCAATCTCCACCCAGCTCAGGTCATTCCTTAAGCCAATGGAAAGATGAGCCACCCTAATTCCTGAGCAAGGGTTGGTGCAACCCACCACTGAAAACCTGGGGAGAAGTATCTTAAGAGTCCTGCGGAAATCCAGGGTCAGATGCACACAAGCAATAGCAGAGTTCAATCCCGTGAATTGGGCATGCACAGGGATTCATGGATTCATCGAGCTGCCTTATCTGTGAGAACACGTGTCTTTTTGCATAAGCAGTAAAAAAAAAAAAAGATCAAACAGAATTGGGAGGGGTGTTATTCCAGGTAGATGGCAAAGGAATTCCCACTTACTCGGCAAACACACTGGCTGCGTGCCCCTGGGGAGAAAGTCTGTGAGCGCACGATGGTGCTACTACGCACGAAGGGTGACCCGCGGGCCCGGCGGCCTGGCCTCTCCTTCGGCAGGCTTGCCACTTCCTCTGGGAAAAGGTCTCCCGTGTTGGTTTCCTTATCAACCTAGAAAAGAGGTCATTAGCTCCATGACTTGTTCTGGACCGTCAACAATAAAGTCCATGTGGCCAAGCATCTCCAGGCCTTCTCCACTTGAGAGTTCTGGTGTATGACTCTTCTCAACTGTCCTAAGTGGTACTTCGGATCCTCTCTCAGACACGTCCTCCTCTGAAAAGGGTCTCTACTTCTTTTTTTTTTAATACTTATTTATTTATTCCCTTGTGTTGCCCTTGTTGTTTTATTGTTGTAGTTGTTGTTGTTATTGATGTCATCTTTGTTGGATAGGACAGAGAGAAATGGAGAGAGGAGGGGAAGACAGAGGGGGGAGAGAAAGACAGACACCTGCAGACCTGCTTCACCACCTGTGAAGCGACTCCCCTGCAGGTGGGGAGCGGGGGGCTCGAACCGGGATCCTTATGCCGGTCCTTGCACGCTTTGCGCCTTGTGCGCTTAACCCGCTGCGCTACCGCCCGACTTCCCTGGGTCTCTACTTCTTATTTGGCGGAAAAAAAAAAACCTTAGCATCCTCCTCCTGGACTCACTTCCATCTGTCCCACACCTATCTGGTTCATGGTTAAGTCTCATTGGCTCTAGGTCCAAGCGAGACTAAGCAGGGTTAGACACCATGTCACCAACCCTCCACCTGGGTCTTGTGCCCAGTTAATGGTGGTTTCTCACTCATCGCTCTGATTTCTGCTTTCCTCTTTCAAGCTCTGTTCAATACACAGCAGCCATGAAGAGAGAGACTTTGGCTAAAAAAAAATCAAGCCAGACTCAAGATTCCACACCCAGGTCTGCACCCGAAAGACCCTGAGTGGCTGTTCAAACATATAACTGTACACAATGCACGCAGTGGCATTATCCACCTAGTCAAAAGGTAGAAATGGCCTACATTCCATTCCCAAGGACAGATGTTGGTCTGCTTCTAGTTCTGCTTTTGGGATCCCTTCTGTTACATTGCTTGACGTTGTGGTCTATTTACATGGCCATTCTGTTACATTGGTTTGGTCTCACTCCCCCTGCCTCCGGGCGATTGTGGTTCAGTCCTGGCCTTGTCATGCTTCTCGCTTCTCCCCACCCCCTATCCTGGGTACTTCCTGGGTTCCTGACGCTGCCGCAGGAGGAGAAAGATGGAGGACAGAATTGTGTGGTGATTAGATTAGATTAGTTTTTTGAACCGTTGGCTCATGAATAAAGAGCTTCTCCGCTCAGCCGTGTGCCCCTGGTCGTCTGTCTACCACCGCGAAGCTAGCCTGGCATACTGGCGCTGTGAACTTAAACAACAGACAGAAGGGCAGATAAGCAAAATGAGGTGTATCAATGCGAGGGACTGTCACCAGGCCATGGCGGGGAGGTTTTGAAATACACAGCAATGTGTATGATCCTTCAGAACACTAGATCAAGTAGAAAGAACCAATCACAAAAGGCTGCAGACTGTACAAGTTAGTCTAGACGAAATTTCCCAAAGAGGCAGACAGCAGTCTGGTGGCTTCCAGGGACTGGGGCTGGGGACACTCACTAAGTGTTAGTGGGTAGGGGTCTGCTTGGGAGTGACAAAAGGTCCTAGAACCAGACAGAGGCGGTGGCTGCACACTACTCTGGATGCACTCGGTGTCATGGAAGTGTTTGCTTTGGGACAGCTCGTTTCGCTTTATGTGAGTTTCATGTCTAAAAATGATGGGGGAAACAATCAGCAAAAGAGCCTTTTTCTCATTAAAACCATTTGATATAGAATTTGCCACCTTAGAAACTAATAAATTAAGATTTGATATGAGTATAATTGGTTACGATGTCAGTGAATTTAAGAAGTAAAAACATGATCATATAAATAAGTGTGAAACTATGTATTTAACAAAATAAAGCAGTAGTGGTCTGGGAGGTGGCACAATGGAAAAAGCATTGGGGCTCTCAAGTATGAGGTCCCAAGTTCAATCCCCGGCAACACATGTACCAGAGTGATATCTGGTTCTTTCTCTCCTCCTATCTTTCTCATTAAAAAATAAATAAAATCCTAGGGGCCGGGTGGTGGCGCACCTGGTTGAGCGTACGTGTTGTAGTGCGCAAGGACCTGGGTTCGAACCTCCAGTCCCTGCCTGCAGGGGGAAAGCTTTGCAAGTGGTGAAGCAGTGCTGCAGGTGTCTCTCTGTCTCTCTCCTTCTCTATCACCACCTTCCCTCTCAATTTCTGGCTGTCTCTATCCAATAAATAAGTAAAGATATGAATAAATAAATAAATAAAATCTTTAAAAATAAAGCGGTATTTTATAATAAAAATTTGCCACATTAAATGTTTTGGAGCATAGAATTCAGCAGTGTTGAATATATTCACACTGCTGTGAAGCAGACCTCAAGAATTCTGCCATCCACTCACCCTAAGAATCTGTCCCCATGATCTAAGTGCCAGTTCTCCTTCCCCAGCCCCCAGCCCCACCCATCTGTTAGTCCCCGGATCTGACTGCCCCACAGGCCACTCAGCATCATGTGTCCAAGGTGCACCCATGATGTAAGTATTGCCTTCGTATGAAGGTGGATGCAATTCCATTGTCTAGAAGGGCCACACTCTGCTTATGTGTGCAGCCGACTGTGGGTACATGGGCTGTTGCCACCACACTGTGAGCCATGCTACTGTGAACATGGTGTGAAGATTTCTTGCTGTTCGTTCCTCCTAGCTGCAGATCTCTGAGTATGATTGCTGTCCAAATCCAAGATCTATTTTGACTTGTTTGAGACACCTCCATACTGCTTGCTTGCTTGCTTTATTTATCTATTCATTGACAGGGACATGAGGGGGTGTCACAGAACTTTGGTGGCGAGCATGGTGTGGAACTGTACCCCTATAATCTTATTTTTCAGTATTACTGAGGTTATTACTAGGGCTCAGTGCCTGCACGACATGTTCACAGCTCCTGGCAACAATTCTTTCCTCCTCCTCCTTCTTATTTTCTTTTTACTTGATAGGACAGAGAGATATTTAGAGGGGGAAGAGGGAGACAAAGGAAAAGAGAAGAGACACCTACAGCCCTGCTCCACTGCTCATGAAGCCTTCCCCTGCAGGTGGGGACTAGAGGCTTGAGCCCGGGTTGTTGCACATTTGGTGACCAGTGCGCTCAACAGGGTGCACTACTGCCTGACCCCTATAATCTGATAGTTTTATCAACTATTATTTAATCACTAATAAAAATTGGGAAAAGTTACAGACAAGCAGAGAGGGAGTGAGGGAGGGAAGGAGAGAGACACACACCATAGCTGAAGTTTCCTTCAATGTGGTGAGGGCCAGGCTCAAACCTAGGTGGGTGGCACACATGACAAAGCAGCGCAGTATCCAGCGAGTCATTTCTCTGGCCCTATACATGATCTCACAATCTCAATCTTTCTGAAATGGAGTGTAAACTTCTACTTCTAAAGGCATGCCCTTCCCAAAATGCTAAGTCTCTCCAAAAAAAAAAAAAAGTCAACCCAGCTCGCTTACCCTCCTACTCTCCAGTATCCCCTTTGGCTCTTTCAGATACTTCTGTTGGCATGTAAGTCCTGATTGAGTCGCTAGGTCCTCATTGGGCCTGTCTGCTGTCTGTCCCCTGGGCAGGACCTGCCCTGTGTTTTCTTGCCTGTTGGGTCCACACCTCCCCCAGCCATGCAGAAAGAGCAGATGAGTGCAGTGAACAACTGACAGCCGGGATATTTGGGTGAAGCCTACATGACTAGCCAGTGTTTTATTCTAGCAATTTTCCCATAGACTTGCTGCACTGAAAAATTAGAAGTGAAAGAGTGGGACACAGCAAAGTAGCTTCCCACAGCAACACAGTCTATGGGGCCAAATACTTCTAGAGGCCTTCGAAAGGCAAAGGCCAGCTCTGCCAGCAGGCCTGCTTCAAGAGGCCACTGAAGGCAGGGATGGCCTCCTTGGGTTCAGCTTGGTACCTGGGCAGGGGTGGGAGCAGGAACCAGGGTGATGAAATTCTCAGAGATGAAGTGTGAGCTGAGCACTGGTACTGCCATCCCATTACCCTGGGCTCCTTGGGCCTTTGTCCCTACACCCTCAAAAGCTTTCTCATGGCAGGGAAGATGATGAACTAGGGCAGTTCATATGGAAGGGAGCACAAAGAGGCTTCTCTACTCTGCACCTCACAAAGGTGGAAGAGAAACTCTTGCCACCCAAGAGCTTCGAGGTCACCCCCAAGCCATAAGACTGGGATTGGTGCCATGCTAGATGTCACATGAAGGAGTGGCAAGCCCCCCTCTGCAGATTCACCTTCCTTTGAACTACTATTTCCCTGACTCCTGCTGTGCCTGTTTTAAAAGCCATTTCTGACCTTAGGCCAATCATTTGTTTGCCTTGCTCTCAGTAGCAGGCCACCTGAACTGTGGCCCGTAAAATTCAACTGCACCCCCTACACACACACACACACACACACACACACACACACACACACACACACACACACACACACACCTATCTCCACTTGTCACCAATGAGTCAGCAGGAAAACCTGACCTTCAACCCCTGCCTGGGAGCCTCTAGCTTCACTTTCCTTTCTCTCGCATTCTCTGCAGTTTTCCTGTGCTTCGTGTGATGGACTTGGGGTGTGTGTGTTCCCCCTCCCTGCACGGTCCACAGTGTTTGGAGCTCGGTATAATCCCTTGACCTTTTGTACTGACCTTAATTGATGGCGGCTGAAGCTGCCCAGGATTGTATAGGTTCACTTGGGCTGTGAACACATTTCCAGAGGTGGGCTCGGCCCCCATGCAGCAAGGTTCTGGGTGTGGGGGGCTGGTCTGGGCACAACTGCTGCAGCCACTGTCCACTGAGTCGGCCTGCCAGCTCCTAGAGGCGACATTGCAAAAGCCCAACTAAGTCCATGAGGAAGGACCAGGGTGGCTGCCTCAGTCCCAGGGTGTTGTGTTTTCTTTTTTTTTTTTTTTTAATTTTTTTTTATATTTATTTTATTTATTCCCTTTTGTTGCCCTTGTTGTTTTATTGTTGTAGTTATTATTGTTGTTGTCGTTATTGGATAGGACAGAGAGAAATGGAGAGAGAAGGGGAAGACAGAGAGGAGGAGAGAAAGACAGACACCTGCAGACCTGCTTCACCACCTGTGAAGCGACTCTCCTGCAGGTGGGGAGCCGGGGTTCGAACCGGGATCCTTATGCCGGTCCTTGTGCTTTGCGCCACTGGGTGTTGTGTTTTCTTGGGGTGATCACAGTACAGGGCTCTGGGGAAGAGGGTCTGAGTACCCAATGGCAGCTGTGAGGTGCCAGCACTCAGAGCCCCTCCCTGAATACAATACCTCCACTGCCTCTGCCAGGTATGTGCCCTCTCTGGAATCAATTCCACTCTAAAACAAACCAGGGAAAACCACTAGAAACCCGACACTCTGTGGAAGCAGCCCAGGTGCCCACTTCCCTGGGCACACCTGCACAGCAGGCAGGCAGGGCCAAATGCACCCAGGGATGCCTTCCCGCTGCTCTGGGTTCAGCGCAGAGACTCTGCCTGACTGCACGATGATGACGTGGTCACTAAAGGCAAAGGCAGAGGCAGCACGGCCAGTGGTTGCCAGGAGACGAGGGACATGGGGAACAGGGGTGACCCTAGTGGTGTGGTGAAGATGCCCTAAAAGTGACTGTGGCACAACAGTGGCTGTGCTAAAGCCAGCGGTTCATCTGCTCTAAATGGGTGTGGAGTTCGATGGTAGGTAGATTAGATTATAACTCCACAGAGCTGTTAAAAAACATAACAGGGCTGGGAGGCAGCTCAACAGGTTAGGTGCATACTGACCAAACAAGCAGCTCCTGGTTCTACCCCCCTGCACCTCACACGAGTACCATGAACACCACTGGGGGTGTTGGGGGGCAGGTCTCCAGGGATGGTGGAGCAGTGCTCTGGTGTCTCCTCTCTCAAAAAATATGAAGTAAAAATTGGGCAGGAGAGGCAGCTCAGTGGCATCACACTCATTTTCAGATGACACATTAAAACAAACACAGACTGCGAGTCGGGTGGTAGCGCAGCGGGTTAAGCGCATGTGGCAGGAAGCGCAAGGACCGACGTAAGGATCCCAGTTCGAGCCCCCGGCTCCCCACCTGCAGGGGAGTCGCTTCACAGGTGGTGAAGCAGGTCTGCAGGTGTCTGTCTTTCTCTCCCCCCCTCTCTCTCCCCTCCTCTCTCCATTTCTCTCTGTCCTATCCAACAATGATGACATTAATAACAACAACAATAATAATAACTACAACAACAACAAAAAGGGCAACAAAAGGGAAAAAGATAAATAAATATAAAAACATTTTTAAATTAAAAAACAAACAAACACAAACCCTGTAAGGGAGCTCACTGAGCTAACCCTGGCAAAGCAGAAGTACCCACCCAGCAGCCCCACTCTTCGGGCAGAGCACTGAGCAGAAGGGAGAGGTGAAAAGGCTCCACGGAGAGGGGATGGCAGGGCTGACAGTCCTGGCCTGGCCCAGGTCGGCAGGAAAGCCCCCATGAGAACCCACTGTGAGGCCACAGCAGGGAGCTTACCCAGCATGCTCTGCAGAACTAGAGCTGCCTCTGGGCCTCACATCTGCGTCCCCACGTGAATGCCCAAGGATCTGCCCACCTCTCAGACACAGCCTCGGCCTGCTCCTCTTTGCGCTCCATCTCCAGGATCTCCTCTTCTGTGTACTCCAGCTTCACTCGCTCCTCGGCCAGCTCTCTCTCCACTGCCCGCAGCTGTGCTGTGGTTCTGGCCAGCAGTACGGTCACTGCGTCCTGTAGAGGGACAGGACGGCACGCTCGGGGAGCCACCGCCACACGGCGCCTCTTGGGCTGGTGTGGGCTGGTGTGGCATGGTGTACTAGGGGCTTCCTTCAGCAGGCTGTCTGCAGCCTCACTGGTCCCCTGGGCAAGAGATTCGCCCCATCGTTAACATCAAGGCACTGTCCATGTAGCTTGAGGACTGAACTTGTTTGCATGAGGCGAGCACTCTGGGAGGTGGAGTAGTGGACAAAATGTTGGACTCTCAAGCATGACATTCCAAGTTTGATCCCTAGCATGCCTGTGCCAGAGTGATATTCTGATTCTCTCTCTTCTTGTTCCTTTCTCTCTCATTAACAAAGAGCGGTTTCAAAAGTATCACGGGATGGCTGTCTGGGTCAATGTGTCCTCTCTGTGTGGCTCCTGGGGTACTCTGCTTCTCCAGTGCCACTGCACACTAAGACTAAGTTCACGCAGTGCTTCTTAGATTTGACTGCTGCCCCAGGCTAGCAAGACAGTGCGCTTAGGAGGGCACCTGACTTGCTAGGCTCTTGACCCAGATCTGCACAGCACACAGGAGCACTGTGGCACTGGGAATTTAGGTGCTATGGTACCTCTCTGCCTCTTCCTGTCTTAAAAAATTGGCCTAGAACCAGCTGGGGCCCTAATCGGGGAGTCCTGAGTCTCCCCAACAGACCTGATGGGCCTAGACCTCAAATAAATCCCTCTCTCCATTGTTACCGGTCATCTCTATCAGGAACAACACAACAGACCCCATAGGACCTTGCCCTCAACCTGGATCAACAATGGTAGGGAATGTTCCATCCTCTGAAGGGAGGATGGACAACATACTCTGTGCTACACCTGAGGAAGATGGGTCGATACTAGGGCAGCTTGGAACGTTCCTACTCATGACCACAGATCTAGAGGGATGAAGAGGTCACACAGGCTCCTAAGCTAATTATGGGGCCCAGATCACATCAAATTGATGGGGTTTACAGTAATATTTATACCCCTTTCCCATATTAGGGAGCTACTCTCTTCCCTGATGCAGCTTTCTGGTCCTTTTCCCAGCCATGACATCATCTCCCCAGACAATAACTAGGATTCACCTGCATATCAGATTTCAGGCTCAGGCAAAAACAAAACATAACAAAACACTAGTATGGCTACAGGCCCTTTGAAATATAACTAAAATATGCCTACTAGCTATCTACAAAATGGAGGACTCCCCCCCCCCCAAGGCTTCACCTGCACTGTCCCAGCCTTTAGGTCCATAATTGTCCAACAGTTTGTTTGGCTTTGTATATTAACTCTCTTTTCAGCCACCAGGTTCCAGATGCTAGCAAGATGCCAACCAGACTTCCCTGGACAGACAACCCTATCAATGTGCCTTGGAGCTCCGCTTCCCCAGAGCCCTTCCCCACGAGGGAAAGAGAGAGGCAGGCTGGGAGTATGGATCGACCTGTCAACGCCCATGTTCAGTGGGGAAGCAATTATAGAAGCCAGACCTTCAATCTTCTGCACCCCGCAATGATCTTGGGTCCATACTCCCAGAGGGTTAAAGAGTAGGAAAGCCATCAGGGGAGGGGTTGGTATATGGAGGTCTGGTGGTGGGAATTGTGTGAAGTTGTACCCCTTTTATCCTATGGTTTTGTCAATGTTTCCTTTTTATAAATAAAAAAAAAAAATCCAAAAAATTGGCCTAGAATGGTGATGCTCCAGTGATGACAGAAAGGGAGGCAAGCGAGCAATGACCACCCTAAAAGTCAGGAAAATGGGGTGACGTGCTCCCAGTGCCAGGACTACCTACCGTCTTCCCAAGGGTGGCAGGTGCAGGATGTGTGCTTTCCTCAGCAGGTTCACTGTCCCTTGCTCGGGGAGGCTGGGAGCTGGTGAACACCTGCACGGGGTACCAGTTCAGCTGCATGTCCTTCGAGCAGTTGGAGTCGGCCAAGCTGATCTGAGAAATGCCCTGTGTGGGTGGCAGGAACAAATACAGCCGGCATTGAGCCGTGCCATCTTCCCAACTCACAGGAAGCTCAGTCAGCTTGTCTTCACCAGGAAGAATGGATCACTGCTCCTTGAAGGAGTGCAGTGAAATGAAAGAGGCTTCAGAGAATCCCAATAAGGACTGACAAGTTTCCCTCCACCACCCCCATACTTCCTGACAAACCCAAATAGAAAGTTCTAGAAGGGGGCCGAGAGCAGAGAAAGGACAGCCTGCAGTATTGGCTTGGGTTCAGGGTCTGTCACATGATGACTCACAGGTTCTCCGAAGGAAGTTTGGGCTAAGAAAGGGAAGAGCAAGGGGACAGTTCCAACTGTGGATAGAGTCCACTGTGGTTTCTGAGTCCTGGTCTAGTGAGTACTGAGTTAAAACTGAGTGGTTAGTTAGAGCGTTTTCTGATAAAGAACAGGGCGTCCAGGTGAATCTGAGTCTCTAACACACAATGGATGTTTTTTAAGTATAAGTACACCCTAAATATTGCAAAGGACATACTTATGCTTTTAAAAAGGCTCCATGGTTTATTTGGAATTCAAACAGTTAACTGACTCCCCAGCTTTATTTGCTATATTTGTCAACCCTATTTAGTTCCCTAGTTCCCTCCATAGAAAATGGGGGGTGATACGGGAGTTGTCACACTGGAGTTCTCCGAGCATTAGTTGAGATCCTTAAAGGGCAAAGCACTCTGACAACATGACTGATGCCGCCATTCCTTTATGTCCTCCCAAACACAGAAACCACCTCACATTATGACACTTCTAAGTAACTCATTCCAGGAAAAAGGAAGGAGGGGAGGGATGAGAGGAAGAGGGAAGGGAAGGAAGGAAGAAAGGAAGGAAGGAAGGAAGGAAGGAAGGAAGGGAAGAAGGGTAAGAGATGAGGGGAAGAGTGAAGAGAAAAAAAGACAAGGACAAAAGACAGAGAAAGGCAGAAAGACAAAAACCAGGAGAGAGAGAGAGAGACCGGGTGGTGGCGTACCTGGTTGAGCGCACATATTACAGTGCACAAGGATCCAGGTTCGAGCCCTGGCTCCCACCTGCAGGGGGAAAGCTTCACAAGCCATGAAGCAGGGCTGCAGGTGTCTCTCTGTCTCTCTCCTTCTCTATCACTCCCTTCCCTCTTGATTTCTGGCTGTCTCTATCCAAATAAATAAATAAAGATCATTTTAAAAATTAGAGAGCGAGAGAGAGTTTGACAAGAATGTAAACACTAGTGGCCAGGGAAATTGTTCAGTGGATAGAGCACAGGACTTGCATGTGTGAGGTCCTGGGTTTGATAACCAGCAAGAGCTCCATTGCTGATGTCCTGGTCTTCTTTACTTTCTCTCTCTCTCTCTCTCTCACTCTCTCTCTCTCTCTCTCTCTCTCTCTCACACACACACACACACAATAAATAAATCTCCCTTTTTAATGGAGACCAAGAAAGAAAAGCAGAATGACATGTGGGGTGCAGGGGTGCACGGATGTAGGGTAAAGACCCATAGATGCTGAAACACCAGAAGGGGGTAGGGAGCACCATACCAGCAGCTCTTCCTGCCGATGCTGATTCACGGAACACACGTACAGCTGCAGCGACTTCAAGGTCAGCATGCTGGCATGCACAGGGATGCGGAAAACCTCATTAAACACCAGGGGGGCATGAAATTCCAGAGCCTTCGAGCAGTAGGTGGTGGGCGTGCTGGAGTCCAGTGGTGGCAGATAGACCCGGATGTGTCTGGAGGAGGAGGAGGTGAGTGGGAGTCAAGAGGATAACAAGGTTCCTTGCACATCTGTCCAAGAAAAGGCACAGCTCACAAGCACCTAACCACACACGTGTCTGAGGCACGAGACTGTCCAGGAGCTCAAGCTCAAGGTCCTCTCTCAATGAAGAGTAAGCCCAAAGAACTTGTGTGGCTGGCGATGAGAGGCAGCATTTGCCAGGAGCAGGGCCTTGTGGTCAGTGGCCGGGTCTTTCTGGGGAGTCTGACAGTCTCTTCTCTTTACCATCTTTTGGAGAAACCCTAGTATGGATGGATTCAGGGCCCCTGGCTCCCTCTCTAAGCTGTACTAGACTCTCTATGCAGACTGCCCACCCACCCAGGCAGGTCTCCTGCTTGGGTATCCTGCCTTTCTGTCCCCCAGCTTGGGACATGGCACCCACAAGTTCAAGCCCAAGGGAATAGTACAGGGCATTAGCTGGGGTAAGCAGAGCTGGAAGAACTTGGTCCCTGCCAATCAGGTGGCTTCAAGGTCTACAGAAGATTTGCTTATAAGAAGACCCAGGAAGGGTCACGGCCAAGCTAAGTAGGACCTTCATTGGGCCCCCATCCCAGGCTGTGGGGTGCTCAGAAGCTTTGCTTCCACGTAAAGACAAGCCAGGTTTCCGTGTTTTTGCAGACACAGCCGGCGCCCCAGAGAGGCAGGCCTCTTAGAGGCTGCAAGGTCGAGTGCAACTCGCTTACCCACCAGGCCCATGACAGCAAGGGCACTCCCAGGCCAAACACTGAGAAAGTCGAGCCTTTCCTATTGTCTGGGATGCACACAGTGTCCTGGGCACGTGGCTACTCAGAATAAACTCAATTCTAGTGAAAACCGGTGACCCTCCTACTCCAGCCAGATGTTCCCGAATGTCTTCATGTGAATACACATCCTTAGACTGTGGTTCCATATTGGGGAGCCCCGGGGCACCAGGCCAGGCCACAGGGAGCTTACATCTTGCTGTCCTCCTGCATCAACAGCCCCTCGAAGTTCTTCAGTTGCAGCACGTTCACCAGCAGACACTCGCTGGCACCATCGTGCCTAGGGAAGGGAGGCGTGTTATGGAATACAGTGTCATAGAGCCCCCATCCCCACCCCAGGAGCCTTTGTGTGACTCGAGATGGTCTCTATTCTCAAGAGTGGACAGAAGGGCGCTCCTAGAAGGGGGTGGGGGAAAGGTGAACATGACCTAGCCCCCAGTGTGAACCGTTCTAGTCCTGATGTTTTTATGCAATGATAGCTGTCACTGCAGAAACACAGCAGGAGGGGAGGTAGAGGGCCGCACACCCCACCTCACTAGTCTGATCTGCAGTAGCGGCGGCAGCATGTTTGCCCTTGTTTGTCCTGTAGGATATGTGCTGCCTGGCATTAAACCCAGGATTTCATACTTGTAATCCCTTCACTCTACCCACTGAGTTACTTCCCAGGTTGCTTTTTTAAAAAAATTAAATTCAGTGGTCATTTCTTTCTCATGCCATGCTAATCTGCACACCACTGAGACCTGCCTTTAAGTGAAACTGTGGTTAGAAACCAAAAGGATTTACATGGACCACAGCCGCTCAGCTCTTCCCCATGGGTGGGACAGCCAGCTAACCAGGTCACTCTGGGCAGAGACATGGGAGACCCTTCCGCCAGGAGCCTGACTTCACCACCCCCCTTAGCCCCGAAGGTGAGACAGTCCCCAGCAGTGACCCTCAGCAGTGGGGCTGCCAGTTCTGGTCTCCCCTCCCCACCACCTCTATCCCTTTGAGATCAGCTGAAGAAAGTCAGGGGCAACCCAGATCCCGGGGGTACCCCTACCCTGGGCTCTCCAAGTGGTGACAAGTGTCTGCACTCACAAGAAGCCGACGTAGATCTGGGGCCCTTCACGCACACTTCCAGGTACAGACTCTTCAGTGTCCTCGCTCCTGAAGTCAAGAGAAAGCTAGCTGAGGGAAACAGCTTAGACATATCACCTGAGATGAAATAATAACATTGCAGCCATCAAAGCAAAATAAAGCTCAGCTCAGGCTGGTGCCATGTGTCAGCTGTGCCCCCGTGAACCGCCAAGGGGGAAAGAAAGAGCAAGATGACATCTCACCTCTTGGGCGGAGGTTCGAACACACCGCTATCACTGGCGAGCGAATAGTCTGACAGGCAGACAGAGACGCGACGCACTCTCCGCTCCAGCCTCCTGGCACTGTCTTCTCGAAGAGTCACTGCTACAGATGAAACGCATGGGAATCAGAGGTGATGGCTTAGGAGGCAGGGAAGTATCACGCCACGAACAGAACGGTCTGAGAGCACAAGTTCCTACACGGCCCAGGGACAGAAGGTGACGTGTAAATGTGCCACACTCAAGTCTCACTCTATGACAGACTGAAGAGACTGGCTTCCAACCACTCCGTAAAAACTCCTGGCGCACTGTAAGTCTCTTCCCATCTCCCAATGAGCACACAGACTGTCAGGGACACTTGACGTCCTTTCACAGGGCACTCAGAGATTGGCGCGCCCCAAAGCGTGGGAGAGAGGCAGCATCCCACGCACTCTCCATGAGGGGGTCCTATTTTCTTCTTCAGCTGCTGGGTATTTGTCATAGTTTATGCAATACACATACTGCTTTATAATCAAGGATGTCTTAAAATATCATTTGTATGTATTTCATATTCATATAATGTAGAGAAAGAAAGCTGGGGGGGATGCAGGGCAGCACGCCAGCACATGGGGCACTGAGGACTGAACCAGGAGCCTCAGGCTCTCCTAGCTGAGCTATTTCCCTGGTGGTCAGGAAAGAGAAACCTGTGACTAGGCTGGCAAGACAGTTCACCTGGTGGGGTGTTTGCTTTGCCACACATGCAACCCAGGCTTGAGCTTATCCCCAACGCACTGAGAGAAACTTCAGTGCTGTGGTATCTTTCTGTCTCTCCCTCTGTCTCTCTCTTTCGACCTGCCATCACTGGCCTGAAGCAGTGAAGCACCAGTTACAACAACACATTTAATAATTTACATGAGCTCTTAATAAAAGGAAGTGACTGGCAGGCCATGGGGACACTCGAACCTGCCCCTTTGAAGACCTCTGCACCCAACAGTCTGCCCAGCTGCAGTGACCTCCCCAGAGCCCCGGCCTGGTCTGCTACCAGACTGCTTTCCTGGGTGAGACAGTTCCCACCAGCAGCAGCTCATGTCCAGCTCTAACCTGTTTTAATCAGAGGCCCAAGAGAACCACTACGGTTTGCCCTCTTTCTTCATCATCGGTTCTCTATTTCTCCTTCCCCCCCCCCCCCAGCACTAGTTTACAAAACCCACAAGGTTGCACGCACAACCTCCCAACTTGGAGACGGACTGTGCCCGGGGTGTGGCCAACATGAAGTCCCAGAGTGAGCCTTCCCCTAGCACCACAATGCCTCCTGCCACTAACGCAGGTCCTTGGCTCTCTTTGTGAAGTACAAAGTACTTCCCTGTGCATACCTTAGTTGGGGGACTTGGCAAGTCCACTCATGACCATCTCTCTTCTCAGCCAAATTATCCATCAGACCCAACCATGTATCAGGCTGGCTAGGAACTTTGGTCCTATGGTGTCAAGTGTGGGCCAAAGCTGTCCTTCCAAAGGCAATACAGTGCCAAGTCTCGGTCAGTCAGCTTCACTATGGGGTGGGAGGTCTGAGGCACTGACTTTGGACTCCTGGCCCAAACTCTCCTTATCACCCTGATGATTCACGTGGAAGAATCAACAGCCCTTCCGCCTCAACTCCCAGGTGCAGACAGAAGTTCTCACTTTGCTGCCAGGACCCCCAGCAAGTAAACCCACAGGATCTTTCTGCTCCCAGCCCTGCCACTTGGCACAGCTCCCTGAAGGAAGGGACACCCTGCTGGTGCCACTCTGACAAACTTTCCCTCTGGCTGCAACGCAAAGGTCTCAGCTTGGCCTTTAAAGTTCCAGAGCCAGTGGAAGCACATACATGGCAGCCTCCAGTGGGAGGGCCGGATGGACACGGACACACACACACACACACACACACACACACACACACACACACACACACACACAGCAGAACCCATGCCACACTCACCACAGCCACCTGCTCTCAGCCTCCAAGGTCAATGGAGGTAGAAATCAACAATCCTCCAAGCATTCACATACATCGATGGCCTTTGCATTTTTTAAGGACAGATACACACTGAGACCTAAGGTCACTTTTGTCATTACTTGACAAAATGAAAGAAAAAATAGGGAGTCGGGCAGTAGCACAGCAGGTTAAGCGCACGTGGTGCGAAGTGCAACGACCAGCTTAAGGATCCCGGTTCGAGCCCCCGGCTCCCTACCTGCAGGGGAGTCACTTCAAAAGCGGTGAAGCAGGTCTGCAGGTGTCTATCTTTCTCTCTTCCTCTCTGTCTTCCCCTCCTCTCTCCATTTCTCTCTGTCCTATCCAACAACAACATCAATAACAACAACAATAATAACTACAACAAGGGCAATAAAAGGGGAAATAAATAAATTAATATAAAAAAATTTAAAAAGAAAAAATAATGGCTGCTGCCGACTGGCCTGTAACAATAACAAGCCATTAAGTTTAGGGGAACTAGATGGAAGAGGAAATACTTAGAGCTTTTAGAAAAGTTAGCACTCTAAGGGGCTGGGTGGTGGCACACCTGGTTGAACGCACATATTACAGTGTGCAAGGACCTGGGTTCAAGCCCCCGGTCCCAACCTAGAGGAGGAAAGCTCCATAAGTGGTGAAGCAGTGCTGCAGGGGTCTCTCTGTCGCTCTCCCTGTCTATCTCCCCCTTCCTCTAAATTTCTGGCTGTCTCTATCCAATAAATAAATAAAGATAATAAAAATTTAAAACAAGAAAATTTAGCACTCTAATAACCGTGATTTATAGTGATGTTGACATAGGCATCATAATAATGGTGATCACTGCACTACATTCAAGTACGACCATCAGACATGCCCTTCTAGACCACACCCAACATTCTCAAGACATAGATTCCTTGCAAAGATGAGCCCCCGGCCTGATCAACACGGCAAAAGAGAATTCCAAGGTCACTTACAGTGAACGTTTCTGTTGAGCCGCATGAGGAAAGAGATAAGGGGGGGAAAAGCACAAAGTGAAACAACTTGAGATTTTAAACTAACAATTTTAACCAGAGTGTGAATATAATAAAAATGTCAATATGTAGATAAGCAAAGTCGAGGTTTTCACGGGTTTAGATTAGCAAATACCAGTGAGCAATGAAGATGGGGAAGGATTTCAAAATCATGACATATTTGACTTTTAAAACCCTAGGAAGATAAAACTGTAGTAAAAATGTAAACTTTTCAAGATAACAGTCTATTTCCCCATTCCCGTGGCCTGCCTTCAGTTCTCCATGACTGACTTTAAAACACAATGGAAAAAAGCCTTCCTCAAGCTTGTTTTGGAGGTCTAGGGAAAATTTCAATTTTATCTTTCTAGAATTTTATCTTGTTACAACTGGCATGCAGTTAGACTCAGAGAGTGCTGCAAAGTCAGGGGAGCTATGTGACCTTGGGAGCTAGGGAGAGGCAGGCAGGTAACATGATGAGCACTACGATTCTCACCAGTTCTCTGAAGCTGCAATGCATAAAGGGAACGTGGAGACACCGGCTCCATACCGGAAGAAGTTCCTGAACTAATGCACTCCCCTGGGAGCACCTACCAGGACCTGATTTTTGGGCCAAGTGTATGTTTACAAGGACTCCAGTCAACTGTGTGTCATGCAAGAATTCACCACCAGGTGGCAGTGTCTGCTACAGTATAAACTAATACCTCAATCTCAGCGTTTTGAACCATTATGAGGCAGATCAGAGTGGACATGAAAAACAAAGGAATCAAGTCAGCTCTTTCTCCTCCCACCCTATATCTACCCATTACAAAAGGGGCCTTGGGCCTAATGTGGACTTTCCTCAATGAGAAACTGATACATTTACACCTTAACCTTTAACAAGAAGTTGACACTGGGAAAAGCAAGCTTAAGGAACAACAAATGTTTGAGTCAGTGCTGATTTTGTTTTTTCTGTATATGACAAGTGAAAGCAGGGAACAATGAACCCATAACTATAGAGAAAATCATAGTGAAGGTCATCTATATATGTGAATAACGGAAGCAATATATTCATGGTTATAAGTGGTGAGTTTGCAAACACACAGGAGAGGACACCAAAATACACAGAGTAGTCAGAGGGCTGTGGGGCTGTGTTGCCTCAGAATGTAATGGCTCCCTGGCTATTAAATATGTAAGAGCCAAGAATGATTATGATTTGATCTATAATCAACACACACACACACACACGGAACAGAATGACGGTGAATAGAAAAACCCAGCTTTGGTTTAAGTCAGGGAAAGTGACACTCACTCAGGGGTTTTGGTCTTGCATGACTGCCACTCTGTATGGTGGAGCTTCCCCACACACTATGAGGTAACGAGCAATATCTCTGGTCTCCACCTATTACATGCCGGTCCTCCCTGCTCTGCCACCCAGAAATGTCTCCAGAACTTGCCAAGACTCTCCTGTAGCTGGGCCCAGAACTTCCTGGTTGAAATCACTCTGCTCCTAGAACTATCAAGTGGGATACTTAAGACAGCTTTGCAGTGCAAATGACCCAGGTGTATTGTATTCAGAGGCAAGGCCTTGTCCTGGACCCTCTCTAAAAACTCCAGAAGGCTGGAGTTGCTAGAGGCTGGCTCAAAAAAGCACATGGAATAGTGCAGATGAAGTGTTGGGGGGTATTCCCCGCATGCTCTTGTGTACTTCTGTTTTCAGGTATATATTTTCCCTAGTTTATGGGCACGTGTGAACCTATGATCTATCTCAGGGGACCTGGACTATATCTAGGTTTGGGGACTCCAGTCTTTAGGTCCATGATTGTTCAACAATTTGTATTTATTTATTTATTTATTTATTCCTTTTTGTTGCCCTTATCATCATTATTGGGTAGGACAGAGAGAAATGGAGAGAGGAGGGGGAGAGAAAGATAGACACCTGCAGACCTGCTTCACTGCCTGCAAAGCGACTCCCCTGAAAGTGGGGAGCCGGGGGATCGAACTGGGATCCTTACACCGGTCCTTGCACTTTGTACCACCTGCACTTAATCCGCTGTGCCACCGCCCGACTCCCGATTGTTCAACAATTTGTTTGGCTTTGTATGTTAACTCTCTTTTCAGCCACCAGGTTCCGGATGCCAGCAAGATGCTGACCAGACTTCCCTGGACAGACGACCCCATCAATGTGTACTGGAGCTCCGCTTCCTCAGAGCCCCGCCCTACTAGGGAAAGAGAGAGGCAGACTGGGAGTATGGATCGACCAGTCAACGCCCATGTTCAGCGGGGAAGCAATTACCTTCCACCCTCTGCAACCCACAACGACCCTGGATCCATACTTCCAGAGAGATAGAGAATGGGAAGGCTATCAGGGGAGGGGATGGGATATGGAGATCGGGTTATGGGAATTGTGTGGAATTGTACCCCTCTTATTCTATGGTTTTGTTAATGTCTCCTTTCTTAAATTAAAAAAAAATAAAATCTTTAAAAATTAAAAAAAAAAAGCACACGGGGAGGGTGGAGCTGAGACCCCGCTTTGTCACCAGGCAGTCGGATTGTTCACATCAATAACAACTCCTTTATCCACAGCTCTGGGCCACCAGCAGATAGACAAGCACCAAGGAGAGGCAGAACTAACATAGATGGGATGAAGGTCACCATGGCTTCAGGTGTTTTGATTTGAAGACTAGACAACTCAACCACACAGAAAGGACGATTTTCATTGCTATGTCAGACAGTTGTTCTTGAAAGGCCAGAGATGCTTATAAAGAAAGAGATGAAGTCACAGGGACAACAGTATAGATTTCCATTAGGCTGCATGCGACCAGGGTGGTCTTGGGTGGTACACATAGAATGTTCCATGGGATCTGCCCTGGAGAGTTCTCTGAGGCCCTAGGATCCACCAGTCTCTGAAGCAGGAAGCTTTATGTGGCTCTTACCCTCATTGTCTACAAGTAGGCACATCCTGAAAACAAGCCAGAAACCTGGGAAAGACCTCTTTGCTCAAGGCAGTGACCTTGCCAGGACCCAGATCACAAGCACCCAGCATGAAAGAAGCAGAAGTGCCGAGTAGGGTGGGCTCTCTCTAATCCCACCAACAGTCCTCACATTGCAGGACAGCTCACTGTTTTCTGTGCCACTGTGCCTGATTTCGTCCCTGATCCCAGAAGACCCACAGGACCCATCAGTATTTACCTGTGCTCGCAGAAGCGGTGGCCAGTTGGGGTGCCTGCTCTCGAGGCACGTCCCCATCCCCAGGGAATCCGTGCAGCTGCAGAGATGTGGTGCTGGGTGCATCCTCATCGCCCAAAGCAGAGGCCTGCGCCCTCAGTCTATCAAGGGCGCCCAGGCCTGGCACCTCCAAACTGTCGGACAACGGGGCCAGGGGTGAGTCACGCGAGGCCGGCAGGAAGGGGGTGTCCAGGGGTGAGCTCGGTGGGGACAGGGAGGACAGGGAGGAACGGGAGGACAGGGACGCCAGAGACTGGGGTGTATCCAGGGACAGCCTTGGCTTGTAGAAGCCTGAGGGGCCCGGGGGTTCAGAGAAGGGGGCATCTCGCGCCAGGGCATCGCAGGGGATCAGGTCGAAGCGCAGGAGCTGGCTGCCCTCGGTGGCATCGGGCTTTTCGTACTGTGGGAGTCCATAGATGTCGGTGAAGCTGATGGAGCTCAGCGAGCCCCGGCTGGAGGCAAGGGAGCCCCGGCTGGAGGCGAGGGAACCCCGGCTACTCCCCGATGACATGGTCAGGGTGCTGGCAGACAGGCTGAAATGAGAGAGAAACCATGGGAGCTGAGAAAAGCAGCAGAGATGGCTCATCTCTGCCATAAGGCAGAGAATCTAGAGTGTTCTATGAGGAACAATTGTTGGCCTCGCCCTCCCATTTAATACCTGTGAACACAAGAGGAAACCTTCTCCTATCATTCCTGTGTCTCTTCCCAACATCTAGAAAGAGCCAAGCTGACATCAAGGACTCCTGTCTGAGCTCAAGTTCTAGCTCAAAACTGGTCTGACTCTGCTTGGCTAAGCCATGTGCCTGACCTGCACCTTCCACTTGCTCACAGAGGGTGTGACAATGACAGTCCCGACCTCACAGCATATCCAGAAGGAATGGCTGAGAAAATAATACATAGACAACCTTTAACAGGACTGGGGAGACAGCATAATGACTATGCAAAAAATTCTCCTTCCTGAGGCTTTGAAGTCCCAGGTTCAGTTTCCAGCACCACTATCAGCCAGAGCTGAGCAGAGCTCTAGAAGAAAGAAAGAAAGAAAGAAAGAAAGAAAGAAAGAAAGAAAGAAAGAAAGAAAGAAAGAAAGAAAGAAAGAAAGAAGGAAGGAAGGAAGGAAGGAAGGAAGGAAGGAAGGGAGGAAAGGAAGGAAGGAAGGGCCTTTAACATGTCTCAAAACTGAGGGCTTGAGAACATGAACTGTTACTGAGCATCCAAATCTGACTTTATAAAGAATAAAAATGTACATGAGCACTTGTATAGGCAAATCTATGTACTTCTGAAACTAGGGGGAAAAAATCACAAAATTCTCAGACCAAATGGACCTTATAGTCTTGCTATTCTAGAAGCAAATTTGGTTCTCTTCTTATTCCCGGAATCATATGTTAGCAGTTCATCTTAAAAACAGAATGTATCTGCCACTTGGGGGGGGTTGCACAGTGGATAAAGTATTGGACTCTCAAGTGTGAGGTCCTGAGTTCAGTCCCAAGCATCACTAGTGCTAGAGGGAGGCTCTGGCTTCCCCCATCCCATCAGTCAATAAGTCAATCTTAAAACACTAGCATGTACCCATTTTTGTGTTCTGTGTTATATCACTTCACACTCTACATTCCGGTAGGAGAAAACCCAAGCTGAAGGGAGTTAGGGAGTCACAGAGAAGCCTTAGTTCATGACAGTTCAGGATTGCTTTCTCTTTGAAGGTGACTCACCTTTTGAGCTGGGACTGGAGGTAGGATGCTAAGCGGGTGGCTTCCTCCAGCTGCATAAGGAGACAGTTTCTTTTGTCCTGAAGGAGAATCCTGGAGGAAGGGAAAGAGTCTGTAGCAAAGTTCAAAGACACCAACTCTAGCCTCCTAATAAGGAATTCAACTGTAGCAACAGGTAGACTGCAAGACTTAAATGTGCAAAGTTCCAAGCTCAAACTTGATGCTCTGGATAAGCAATGCAGGTTTGCATTGCTAGAATTTCTGAAAAGCACAGAGATCATAAATGCCAAGCTAGTAGAGAGCATTTTTGTTTCAAGCCCGAAGCAAGTGTCCTATTTCGCTTGGCCCTTGGGGTTCCGAGCCCGACTGCCCACCTTTCTGTGGCCCCCTGCACAGAGGTGGCACGGGCACGCTGGATCTCCTCCTCCAAGCGCTGCCGCTCCTCCTCTAGCCGGCCCAGGTCCTCAGGTGGCCGCTGCTGCTGCAGGGTGAGCTGCAGCTCCTGCAGCAGGGCTTCCTTCTCTTTGACCAGCTGCAACCGGTCCCGGTCAGCCTCGGCCATACCCGGCCATGACTCGCTCTCCAACTGCGCCAGCTGCTGCTGGATACTGGAGACTCTGTGAGAGATACAGAAAAGCCCATGAACTTCAAACTGATTCAGGAAACCTAGTCTTCTAAGAAGATGTGGACACCGCAATACCCAGGGTACCTCAAATGATTAAAATAGGCCTAAGAGGTGGCTCAGAGAGCACCGCGGAAAGCACCAAGGAAGCTCCATGGATGGTGAACTGGTGCTGTGGTGTCTCCCCCCCAAAAAAAAAGACAGATAAAAAAAATAGGACTAGGGACATGACTCAGTGGTGTTGCACATGTTCAAGGCCCTGGGTTTATTTCCTGGCACTACGTGAAGAAAAACCAATGGTCATAATACATGCCTAGAAACTGAAGGAAGGGTGGTAAAACTGAAGAGAATGTCACTGGTCTAATCTCCCCTGGTCTACGCAATTTGGAATGGCAGTGACCGTGGCATGCTTGTATCAAAAAACTGACCGAAAAGTGGCCATCTTTGATGCATCCATTAGTGGGCCGCTGTGTGGCGCTGTACCCAAGCAGGCACAGTCAGCCCACTTCCCTGCACTCGGCCCCATCAGCAGCAAGGTGCTGTACCTGGTGTGTGAAGCTTGGTGTGCTATACCTTCCCCTCCACCCTGCATCTGCCACAGGCTACTGTGACATTCTCTGTGGCTTGTGTTCCCACACCAGTAATCTTGATCATGTGTGACATTCAAGAAGCCCTGTAGGCAATGGATACTCAACAAGAGTGGAGCATGTGAGACGAAGAAGAGTCGCATTCATGGCTGCGACAATGCTGGTGGGAGTCACGTGTGCCGGGTCCTGTGAGTACAAACCAGAGTGCCTCACCTAGCACATGGTGTGTCCAGCCTCCAGACCCTACTGTCGTCTTCTGGGCCCGCATTTCCGCAGGTGTGCAAAGCCCCAACTCCACTTAGGCATGGTTTTCAGAGTGCAGTCCCTGCACGAGGGCCTCAAGATTCCCTGGGACCCAGCCCCAGATCTGCCAAATGTGGCATTCTGGCATGTGGTCAGGCAATCGGGGTTGTGACAAGCCCTTGAGGTCTGCTCTCAGGTGGCTAGGCCTGGCCTGGGAGAGCGCACTACCCCTGAAGCTCTTAGGGCTGACATTAGGTGGTGACGGGATGATCCTCACCCTGTTCTACGCCCCGGGCACATGCCACTAGCCGGGCTCGAACTCCTATCCTGCCTGCTGAGTCCAGACTCTGGAAGCCGTGTGAAAGCTGATGATACGTGACCACTGGAGTCAGTGCTTGGGTGAAAGCATGCAGGCCTGTTCCTCCCGACCAGGCCCAAGCATGGGGACTTGGAGGTCTGGCTACAAGAGCAGATGAGACTCCTCCTGCAACTATGAGCCCACTGAGAAAGCTCGCCGTTATGAAAAGGAGGCACTGGGTTAGAGTTGTAATGTGCTCATTTTTACTGCAGTCCAATTCCCCACGAGGGTAAAGAAAATAGTTGTGTGTTAATAGCTCTATAAGGCAGTTTCTTCTTCAACTGAAAACTAATTTCCTGAAAATGTGTTGGAAAATGGTGTCAAGTCATGTCACTGAGAAACTACTAACAGGCAGCTGAGAGGGGCTAGGAATCCAAAGTGGGCTTTGGGGTCCCCCTATGTCTAATTAGTGCCATTAAAATTTATGAAAGTTGTATAACCTAAGCCCAAGCAGACCCATAAATAAGCAACAAATCAGACATGCTACTCAATGAAATTTCTGGAACATTCTACCAAAGACCAAAATAAGTCCAAGGTAAGGAGTGAAATATGAAAGGCACAAGCAGCAGTGAGCAAACTGACTGTGTCTTCATCTTTTTTCTCTTCAACTACTGGTCCACAAGACAGCCTATGGGAGCTCTGCTAAAGTTTATAGTCTTACTTTGTGATCTAGACTCATACTCAAATAGAAACTACACACAGGCAGAGTTTGAAAAGCACTCCTTGTGGGTAATCTGAGGTTTCTGAGGGAGATCAAATTCTACTTGAGGCAGCCAGTTCCAAGTTCACCGCCATTCTACAAGGACTCAGCTGCTGAGGGTGGCAAAATAGGTCTCTCCTAGATAAGTCAATCATATGTAGAACTGTTCTTTTCAGGGAAAAATCTCTAGTAAGACCCACCATCAGAGAAAGAACTGGGGAAAAGAGAGGGAGAAGAGGCAAAGGGCACATTTCGAAAAGTATGCTCACTATAGGCACAAAGAAATAGTCTAGTGGCCACAATTAAACAGTGTGCTGTAACTTTCCACAACTTGCAAGAAAAAATATGTAGGGACATATGGTGAGGGACAAGCTCTGTAGCGGAAACAAAATCCGGATGAAGTTGACTTCATGCAACCCATCTGGAAAAGCTGTTTGGGCTGAGCTGAACACTAGCCAAGCAATTCCTAGCTTAAGAACAGTACGCCTTTTTTTTAAAAAATTGTAATTGTCACAATGTTGCACATGACCTCACATTCATGTCATGGCTATCCATGAATCTGGAAGAATGCGGGCATATCTAAATAGTACAATTTCCCTCCTTACCCCCGTATTTCAGAAGCATACATTTAGGACCTGCTCTCAGTCAGGTTGAGAGAGGCAGATGTGCTTTGTCTGTGGAAGCCAAAAAGTTCCAAAAAGGTCTCTTAATGTCTTATGTATGTATTCAGGGTAGACAAGACAGCTCTGCCTTTAAATACTATGCCTTGTGTACCTGGAAAGGAGCCATCTACATGGAGGCCTTAGCATGCTAGGTTTATTGGCGGAAACAGACTTTCTGCCTGAGGCTAAACACAGATGTACAGAAAGTCCTTACTGAGTGTTAGCGATAGGTTCTTAGAAACCAGACTTGGAGTGAAATAATGTATGTCGTTTTGTTATTAAATCACCAGAGAGAAAAAGGAAACCCTGGCCAATAGAGCTGTGGAGCCCCTTCTACACCCATGCTAGACAGCAAAGAGCCCACCCGCTGGTGAGTGTGCTACCACTCTAATTCCAGATGACAAATCTCATAGCCAAAAGGTGGTTCTCTCTTGAAATAGCATTTCAGTGAAATTAAACACATGGAAGCGGAGCAAGGTGAAAAATCAAAGTTTTTGAGAGAGAGTTGTCCATTCTTAAGGGCTAAGAACAACTTAAGCTTGATGAGGAGGCCCTGAAGCTGATGGCACAGAGGAGGTGAGAGGGCACCTCTGTGGAGGGTGGAGCAGTGCCATGGTGCCACTCCTTTGTCTCTGCCTTTTTCCTCTCCCTCCCTCACAAAGACAAAGAATAACAAAAAACAAAACAAAAAAAACGAACAAACAAACAAAAACCCTGCCTGCCCTGGGAGGCCATTCAGTGGTAGTTTCCACCCTGGGTTCATTCCCTGGCATCACAAATAAGATAACATATAATTGATGAGTTTTTTTTTCTCCCCCTGCAAGTTAATTGGTCCTTCTTTCTGATAAGTAACACTCTGGTCTATATGTAATCTCTCACAAATTCCTTTAAAGGCTTTAAGATACTATGTCTCAATAATTCTGATAGTGAATAAAAGCCACTCTTCAATCATTCAGGTTCCACATTTATTATGTGGTTTGCAAGTCTGATTCCCTGCAGTTGAGCACAAGTAAATATGCACCACTTTTCCTGTGCTGTTTTTTCCCCAAACATCTTTTTGGTTATAACTCAGACATCATTACAAACCTGCGACCTGCGTCTATGCTGCCGAAACAGAACACTCACAAGTTACATGATAATTTGAAGTAGGATTCATTTGTTTTTCCTAAGAAAGTACACTGGGGGGAGGAGGGTGAGCAGTGGCACACCTGGTTAAGCGCAAGGACCTGTGTAAGGATTCAAGTTTGAGCCCTGGGCACCCCACCTGCAGGGGGGATGCTTCACAAGCTGTGAAGCAGGTCTACAGGTGTCACTCTTTCTCTCTAGCTCCCCTTCCCTCTCAATTTCTTTCTGTCCTATGCAATAAAATTATGAAAGGGAAAAAATGGCTGCCAGAAGCAGCGGATTCACTGTGCCAGCACCGAGCCCCAACAATGACCCTGGAGGAAGAAAAAAGAAAGAGGAAACAGAGTGTACTCTGAATATTACAAAGCTCTGATTGACAGAGCAAGAGGAATCTTCAATTATCTGGATTTCCATCTAAATTCTGCAGTCACCTGTGTAACATCTCAAGTCCTCCAAGTTTGTTTTTTTTTAATTGGCTAGAGACAGTGAGAAATCAAGAGTTGAGAGGGAGACAGAGAGGGAGAAAGAGAGACACCTGCAGCCCTGCCTCACCATTCATGAAGCTCTCCCTACAGATTCGATACTTCTTTTTTTAAAAAAAATATTTATTTATTCACTTTTGTTGCCCTTGTTGTTTTTTAATTATTATTGTTGTAGTTATTATTATTGTTACTGATGTTGTCATTGTTGGATAGGACAGAGAGAAATGGAAAGAGGAGAGGAAGACAGAGAGGGGGAGAGCAAGATAGACACACCTGCAGACCCCTGTAGGTGGGGAGCCGGTGGCTCGAACCGGGATTTTTACACCAGTCCTTGCGCTTTGCGCCGCCTGCGCATAACCTGCTGTGCTACCACCCGACTCCCGGTTTGATACTTCTTATGTGTACTCTTTAAGTTTTCTTTTTGCAAATATCCACTTAACTGAAAAGCGAAAATTCAAGAAAATCTCAGCTGAGACCTAAGTAGGACAGACAATGAAATCAGTTCAGCTGAACAAACCAAGACCAGTGTCCATTCAGCCTAGCTCTGATTCTACATCGAAAGTTCAGTAAGTCTGAGTCTAGACTATGTGTCACAAATGGGGTCTACTGGCACCCCAATGTCTCTCCTTATCTTTGTCTTTTTCTCTTCTGAGATGCAGATCTCCAGAGAACAGCTTCTCTAAATAAAAAGAGGAGAGTCTACTGGCTTGCCTGGCCATGATAGAGCTACAGTGGCAAGGGTGATTTCCTTATTTCTTCTGGTCAGGCCCCAACCCCCCCAAAACCAAGGTCCACATTCCCTTGAGAAATGAAGGAACAATCCCAGTGATGGATCAAATTTCACTGGAATCCTAACACTACGTTGATTCCTGACAACAGATGAACCATCCTGGCAACACAAACTGAGACAGAGAGAAACTAGATGGGGTGATATTTTGTTCCTAGCTGGACTGTGAGTGTTTCCATGGAAACAGCTACAGTTTGTGCACAGTTCTGGAACAAGTGCTCTGAGGTTAAAAATAAGGAGCCATCTGCGTCATTGGGATTGCTTTAAGAAGACTTGTCCTTCCAAAGTGACTTTTAAAGACCCTCACATTTTGCACCAATAATGTGAAATATTCTGATCTTAGGGTCTGCCTTGGGAATCTGAAGTGGTATTCCCAGAGGGAGAGGAAGAAGCAGCCTTGTGGGTACATGGACCCAGGGCTGAAAACACAAACTGTTCTCTAAGATAGGGGTGGTTTGGTCTGGGGAATATTCTAGAAATCTCAGCAACACTTGGAATTAATAGTTTCACTGTCACAAATTTCCTTTAAACCACAATACACAAAGAAACCACCACCCAAACAAAGAGAGCTCCCACAGAATGGGAGAAAATCTTTACATGCCACACATCATACAAGAGCCTAATAACCAAAAAAATATAAAGAGCTCACCAAACTCAGCAACAAGAAAACAAATGACCCCACGCAAAAAGGGGGAGAGGATATGAACAGAATATTCACCACAGACGAGATCCAAAAGGCCAACAAACATATGAAAAAAATGACCCAAGTCATTGATTGTCAGAGAAATGCAAATAAAGACAACAATGAAATACTACTACTTCACTCCTATAAGAATGACAAACATCAGAAAAGGTAGCAGCAACAAATGCTGGAGAAGTTGTGGGGACAAAGGAACCCTCCTGCACTGCTGCTGGGAATGTCAATGGGTACAACCCCTGTGGAGAGCAGTCTGGAGACCTCTCAGAAGGCTAGAAGTGGACCCATCCTATAACCCTGCAATTCCTCTCCTGGGGATAGATCCTAAGGAACTAAACACACCCATCCAAAAGGATCTGTGTACACATATGTTCACAGCAGCACAATGTGTAATAGCCAAACCTGGAAGCGACCCTGGTGTCCAACAACAGATAAGTAAGTAGCTGAGTAAGTTGTGGCATATACACACAATGGAATACTACTCAACTATTAAAAATGGTAAATTCACCTTCTTCACCTCATCTTGGTAAGGAATCACGTTAAGTGAGATAAGCCAGAAAGAGAAGAATAAATATGGGATGATCCCACTCATAGGCAGAAGTGAAGGAAAAAGAAGAGAAGGGGAAACACAAAGCAGAACTTGGACTGGGCTTGGTGTACTGAATGAAAAGACTCTGGGGTGGGGGTGGGGGAAGGGCTCAGGTCCTGGAACAGGATGGCGGAGGAGGACCTAGTAGGGGTTGAATTGTTATGTGGAAAACAGGGAAATGTTACGCATGTACATACTATTGTATTTTACTGTCAACTGTAAACCATTAATCCCTCAATAAAGAAATTTAAAAAAACCACAATACACATGAACCCCTTGTACATAACACCACACTGTGATGATTTTCCAATGCCAAAGAAAAGTAAAAAGAAAGTACAATCTCGGTTGTAGCTACACAAGGAAAGGTTTTTGGTTTTGTTTGTTTGTTTGTTTGTTTTTTGGAAAAGCTTTTTGTCCATTTAGAGGTGGCACAGAGTCCCTGGGGTTATGTAGAGGGTAGAGCAGCTAAACTTAGCATGTCGACTGATTTCCAAAATGGGAGCTAAGACAGTGACTTGGGTCCAAGGGTGAGGTAGCAAAAGGGAAAGACCCAACTCTGAACTGTAGTGCTCAGATAACGGAAGTCCACAGCAGCAAAAAAAAAAAAAAAAAAAAAAAGTCACATGATTTCCCCTGGCCTGGGAGTGAAAGAGCAGGGAAGGTTACATTATTCCTGGCTAACACTGCCATTAAAAGTGAAGCTTCCGGGATCAGGCAGTAGTGCCGTGGATTATGCGCACGTGGCGCAAAGCACAAGGATCCCAGTTCGAGCCCCCGGCTCCCCACCTGCAGGGGAGTCACTTTAGAGGCGATGAAGCAGGTCTGTAGGTGTATATCTTTCTCTCCCATCTCTGTCCTATCTAACAACAACGACATCACTAACAACAATAACTACAACAATAAAAAGACAACAAGGGCAACAAAAGGGAAAAGAAATAATTCTTTTTTAAAAAGTGATGCTTCCTTTTCCATGCTCTCATGGGTACACAGTGCTTTTCTGTATGTAGGACATTCTTCTCCAGTGATCCTTGATGGGCTCTCAAGGAGGTCATCCCATAAAAAGCCCACTAACAGTGTCACACTCCAGGGTCCCCATCTGGCCCCAGGACATCAGCATGAGTTATAGATTTCATTCATGTCTCTGCACTACTCAGACCATAGGTCTCCTGGGCAACTGGAAAAGACATGAAGCAAGGCCAGTGGAGGGAAACGCCTATCCCTGAGCTAGGTGGCTCTGTTCTTGGGACCCGATGACCTAACTGGCACATGTCCACTGAGGACAGGGGGACAGGTGGCTGTCCTGACCATTCTCCAGTGTCTGCAGGCCACTGCCCGCCGCATGCTGCTGGGGACGACATGCCGTGCACCTGAGCAGATTACAGGTCAGGACACCATTAACTCACTGGCCAGCCCTCCCCACAGACAGCAATTACAGGGAAGGGAGGACTGAGGATACCACTCCATGGGGACTGATGCCACATCTGCGAGATGCATAATCCCGAGTAGCCAGCAGAGGGTGCTGCAGAATATGATGGGGTAAAATGAGGCTGACGGCTGGGGGCAAGAAGGCTTCTGGGACATGTCCTGTTTCCCATGGGCCAGGGTAGTCTTGTGACAGGGAGGAGTGGGTGGTCCAGCTGCCAATTTTTTATTTTTCCGAGTAAACCTCCCCCCCGTCCCCCCCCAAAAAAAAGCCCAACTTGTAGCAACCATCATCATTTCCTAAGAGAAAGCTGTTTGTTTTAACAGAAAAAAATAGCCAACCAGAATAAAAGTTCTTTAAATGGAAAGAAAGCATATCAGCTTTCAGACCATCTGCTACTGTCCACCTTTTGCCCTCCTGTGCACTGGAGACTGGGCCAAGAGGGCAGTCAGCTGGGCTGTCTGGCTGCTGGGATGACAGCTACCTTACTCCTTTTCTGACAGGCATTTTTTGCTAGCTCCTCTCCTCTGAGTTCGTTCCTTCAGTGGTGCAGCTCCTGGGTTTCCTTCATCGTCT
The DNA here is from genome assembly GCF_950295315.1 of Erinaceus europaeus. Lineage (NCBI taxonomy): Eukaryota > Metazoa > Chordata > Mammalia > Eulipotyphla > Erinaceidae > Erinaceus > Erinaceus europaeus. The sequence continues at coordinate 126,706,201 of NC_080185.1, forward strand.
TTCTGCTTCCCACTCTGAGTCACATTCTCTTGGACCTTTTATCCACATTCCCACCCCAGCTGGTGTCATTCCCACTGGCAACACAGGACTTTCTTATCACGCACCCCTAGACTCAGCTCCTCGCTCAACATAATCTACCTTCCAACGTGTAAGTTCAGCCACTCCAAGACCTCAGGACCATCCAATTTGCCAAAAAATTCATCCTGGCACGTCCTGCTGCCTCCCTGGGCATGCCACCATTTGGATGCCAATGCTGGGCAATGGCAAGTCCATGATGGAGGCTCTGAGTCACACACTCCATCTAACTGCACTAAGCTTTAAAGATGGCAGGGACTCACTCCAAGTCATTAACGGCGGGAGGAAGGACCAGAGAGGGGGAAGATCGGTGGTTACTACCAATTATGCCTTTGAGAAAAGGAACATGGCCGTGCATTTTATACCATAAAATGAAAGAGGAAAACACAAGCTTATACATATAGATGGGGAAATGTTGCATGTGTCTATCCTTGTTTTCTGGCACTGTGTGTATGTGCGTGTATGACTAGTATGTGTGTAAATACATACACCACCCCACAGCCACCCTCAATTTCTGTGCACTGCAGGAGTTTAGTTCCTAAACATGTGAGATACCATGTGATAGCTGAAGTCATGAACTTTCCTGCGCAGGGCAGAAGGGGAATGATAACTGTATGGTCTGCCAACCTCCCTGCAGGGTAGAGATAGAGAGAGCTACTGGGACCACTCACCCAGGCCAGCCACCGAGGACTCAGGCAGGGGTGGCCCTGCAAAGATGTCACCGTTCTCGGCTCAGAGATTCCCTGAGTACATCCCCAGGCTTGGAAGGCTAGAGACATGGGAATGGAAAGTGCACCCCAAGATACCATAAAAAGCCAGCAAGACCTGGGCAAGCATCTACCCTCTGTGCAAACTGAACTCAGGCCTGTATTGGTTTATGCTGGTGCTCTAGCAAGGAGTCAGATGATCTGCTTTTGTGGCTATTTTTATATTTTCTAGAAAGGCCACAAAATGGATTTCCAGACAGTCATGCATGATACAGTATACCGAACATGCCCAATGATTAATTGTCACCCTACTTGGCATTCAGCTTCTCCTCCTCCACCCCACTCACTAGAGGAGAGTTTGTATACAACCTAAGTAATTACAGAAGCCAGACCTTCCACCTTCTGCACCCCATAATGAGCCTGGGTCCATGCTCCCAGAGGGATAAAGAACAGGAAAGCTTTCAAGGGAAGGGGTGGGATACAGAACTCAGGTGGTGGGAATTGTGTGGAATTGTACCCCTCTTATCCTATGGTCTTGTTGATGTGTTTTATTTTATAAATAAATAAATTTTTAAATATATATAATATATATAGAGAGGGGGGGACAATATGTATAGTGGTTATGCAAAGAGACTCTCATACCTGAGGCTCCAAGGTCCCAGGTTCAATCCCTTGCACCACCATAAACCAAAGCTGAGCAGTGCTTTGGTGGAAAGAGAGAGAGAGAGAGAGAGAGAGAGAGAGAGAGAGAAAAGGAACAGGAGAAGAAAAAGAAATATATACTTTTCCTAGTTTTCTGAAATACATTTTTTGAAATGATTTGGTATTAAGACTCTTTTCAAGAGCAAAAAAGAAAGTCTCTGAAAAGAGGTCATGAAAGCTAAGAGCAGGCCCTGAGCAGGTGAGGAGCAGGGGAGAGAAGGTAATGAAAACATCACACCACCCGTGCGACTATCACAACCAAGACACCTGCCTCTCAGTACCACGTCCTGCAGGTAAGGCCAGGAGCAAAAGACAAGTGCAAGTGCACCAACCAGCTCAGGTCTCAGTTTCCCTAATGCAGGTGACTAACAGCTCAAGTCAACAGAAATGACCGTGGCTCAATTCTCTCCGCCATCAAAATGAAACGGAATACTGCTATCATCTGTGGAGCTAATCCCGAGGAAACTGTCTTTTAAACCAAGATATAGGGCTTCTGCCCTTAGCCTATGGGGTTAGAAGCCATACAGATAAAAGATAAAGACAGTTATCACTTAAGCTAGTCTGAGGGACTGAGCTCAGTTGGAAGGAAGATAACAAGGGAAAGAGGAAGAAGGGAGAGGGAGGTGGGTGAGAAGGGAAGGCTAGAAAAGTCTGTCTTTATTAAGTCAAACCCATATAACTGCCTGCAGTGTTGCCACATCTATCATGAAGTCACGGGTAAAGGAAGATTCCTTTTTTACTTATTCCATCAGATACTGCTTTCAGATTAAAAGCACCGGGGCTCTGCTTGTCATCTCTGCAACGGAGAAAGGAAAGGAGCAGAAGGCCAGGTCAGGAAAGGTGCTTCTTACCTCTTCCGGGCTTCCTCATACTGCCAATTAAGCCGGACTCTGTCCACAAGTCTTGTTTTATCATCAAAGACAAACTTGCCAGAACAGAAAAAAAAAACACATATTAAAAACACATTTTCAAAATAGAAAATATATTTAAACTTTCAGCAGCAATGACAAATCTTATTTTACTCAAACGTTAGTGACTCAAACTATAGGCTTATAACACTACATACATTTTGGGAGTACAAGTATGGACATTCTTTGAAATTGTCTCTAGGTCTCCACACCTTCAAGGTCCAGAATAACGCACACCAGGTGATACAAACTGGCCCCTCTGGCTGGTGGGGGCTGGGCGCAGGGCCAGGAGAACCTTCGCTCTCCCAACACCAATACATGTATGTATTTTTTAAAGTTTTTTAAAAAATTTATTTATTTTCCCTTTTGTTGCCCTTGTTTTTCTGTTGTTGTTGTAGTTATTATTGTTGTTGTTGATGCTGTCATTGTTGGATAGGACAGAGAGAAATGGAGAGAGGAGGGGAAGACAGAGAGGGGGAAAGAAAGATAGACATCTGCAGACCTGTTTCACCGGCTGTGAAGCGACTCCCTTGCAGGTGGGGAGCCGGGGGCTCAAACCGGGATCCTTATGCCAGTCCCTGCACTTCACGCCACATGCGCTTAACCCGCTGCGCTACCGCCCGACTCCTGCATGTATACATTTTTAACAGTGAACAAGTTTCCCTATTTTTGTGGAATTCTAAGCACCATAAATTATGTTTTGCTTCAACTTTTGATAGGTTCATTCATTTATTTAATGAGCGAGAGAGAAACCAAGGCACTGCTCTGGCATATGTAGTGCCGGAGACTGAACACAGGATCTCATGCACACAAGTTCTGCACTCTACCCACTGGGCACACACAAATTATGCTTTCAAAGAAACAGGGAATTACTTTGTAAAAGTTGATACAAAGGCAAAAAGAAGCACCATATTTTGTACAGGGCCTCGAGAGTGCTAAGATATGTCCCGTACTGATGAGCTCCCTTCCCGGTTTGAGCATGCTTTTGAGAGCACTGAGTGGGAAATAACAAATAAGGCATCCAAGACCTAAAGACTCATTACTTATCATGCTATACTCCCCAGCAAGAGCCGCTCTTTGCCGACATCTCCAAATGTCAGCTAATCCTTTAAAACCCAGAGGTTTTAGCAATTGTTCTTTCCTTTTTGCTTTATTTAATTTTGGGAGGGGCATTATGCATTTCAGTGGCATTTTGCTTTTCTGTGGTATTTATGCTTCAGTGGTACTTTTGCTTAGTCAATCCTCAGAAAAGGAAGCCCTCCAAGCCACTCTTCCATTTGCAAAAAGTGTCAAACTTCACTCAATGACAGTAGGCATCTTTCACCACCCTGTTTCAAATGATGTTGCCAACGTTGTCTCCTTGGCAAAGTCAAGGTTTTATGAATTAAAAAATTATGAAGAGCATATATTAACATTCATAAGACCCTGAAATCAAGTCGTAACACCATAGAGATACCCTATGGATAAGTCCAAAGAACTCTGTGGATGATGGAGTGGTACTTTAGAGAGTCTCTCTCTCTCTCTCCTCAGAGAGGCAGCTCTGCTATGTGTATGTGTGAATCCCTGATTTATCCCCTGGAACCACACAAAAGGTGCATTATAAAAATTCTCCCAGTTCCAAACAGAATTAATTCTAATTCAATTCAATATTTCAGAAGAATAAGAAATAGCAGAGTATATAACCCAAGGTGATACAGTCAAAAAGTCTTTGAAAATCACTGCTTTAAGCAAGAAGTCAGCAAAACCCAGTCCGCAGGCCAAATGTACCCACCCTGCTGTGGTAAGCAAGATGCTATTGGCACACAGCCACACCCATCTCTTAATGCGTCACCTACGGCAGCTTCACCACAACAGTGACAGAGCTGAGTGGCTGTGGCAGAGACTCAGTAGGCCAGCAAGACCTAAAATGCTGGCTTTCTAGACCTTTACATTAAAGGTTAGCTGAGAGCAGTACTCTACAAAGTTCTATGGCGCAAGAGTCAAAACCGCAGCCTTCCCTCCCAGGCCAGCCTACCTCCCCAATGGCATCAGTCTGAGAGCCAGCATCACAGAACTGCTGTGACAACAGCAGGCCTGTGCCATGCGGCAGCTCCTGCAGGGGCTCGGTGAGAGAACAGCTGTTCCGGAAGCTATCCGTCAGCTTGGCCAGACTCTGCAATGGAAGGAGACAAAGCACGTGAACAGACTTGGTCATCTTTCCCTTCCCTGTAGGGTTAGTCAACCCCTTGCAGGGCCAGGGTGGAAGCTTCTTTACGAGGTGGGGAAAGTATAGATCTTAGCATGTATCAGGCCCTGGGTTCAAGTCATGACACCAGATGGAAGCACCATGGACAGCACCAAAGGAGTGCCGTGAATGGTGGAGTGGTACTGAACTATGTCTCCCATTCCCCCCCGCTCTCTCCCTCCCTCCCTCCCTCCCTCTCAATATAGATATATATGGAATAAACAGTGAGTGGGGGGCAGGGGAGATAGCATAATGGCTATGCAAAGAGACTCTCATGTGTGAGGCTCCTAAGTCCCAGGTTCAATCCCCTGCACCACCTGCTGAACAGTGCTCTGGGTTTTTTTTTTTTTTTTTTTTTTAAAGTGGGCCAGAGAGCAGCTGAGTATTATCACATATGTGTGCTGCCTTGAGTTCATTCCCCAGCACTTTATAAAGAAAAGAAAAGGGGGCTGGGTGGTGGCACACCTTGTTGAGTGACATTTTATAGTGCAAAAGGACCCAGGTTCGAGCCCCTGGCCCCCACCTGCAGGGGGAAAGCTGTGCGAGTGCTGAAGCAGGGCTGCAGGTGTCTCTCTGTCTGTCTCCTCCTTCCCTCTCGATTTCTGGCTGTTTCTATCCAATAAATAAAGATAATTTAAAAAAAAATAGCCTAGCCTTGCTGATACCTTAATTTCAAACTTCTGTCCTCCAGACTCGAAGAGAATACATTTCTGTGGTTTAAACCACCTAGTGTGTGGTACTTTGTCATAGTAGCCATGGAAATGAATAAATATGTTCTAGAATATTATAGATGCACATACATATATAATATATGTGATGTAAAGATATGCAAATGTTATGTACAATAAAGATATGATCTATATTGGAAAGACAGAATTCAAAAATGTCTCTGACTTTAAGATTTGTTTGTGTATTTATCGAGAGCAAGAGACGAGAGCATCATGCCAGCATATAAGGTGCCAGTGATTGAACTCAGGACGTCAGGCATGCAATGTCTGCACTCTACTTCTGTATTGCCTCCCCAGTCGCCAAACGCTTTTAAAGGAAAGAACACTTGACAGGCAGATGCACAGTCAAGAGGCCGGGCACCTCATACCTGCATCAGGTCCTGCCGCTCCTTCTCGCCAGTACAGATGGCTTTCCTGATGGTCCGCAGCTCGCTCATGATAGCCTGGGCCTCGTCCAGCTTGTAGTTGGTGTGAGTACTTGACATCTTCCGGTCAATTCTGGTTATAAAGGAAAAATAAGAGTCACTCTGTAGAGTCACTAAACCACCAGCACCATAAGACCCAACAGCTTGCAAGAGAGGTAAGGAGCAGAGAATGAGCAAGATGTCACGAAGGTTTGCCTTCTGTATGGCAAACATACAGAGATGATACTTAAGTTGGCCGCCTTGCCTCTGGGGGTGTCTGCTTTAGGGGAGGGTGTGCCAGCTAGGATTCCCAACTCCTTACTCATGATCAGGCAATGAAGTCACTAGCTTGAGTCATTTCCTGAGATTTTAAACGCCCCCCCTCTCTTTGAGGAGGTTCCTGTCTTATTTGCTTATACCAGCATCTGGTTTAGTGGTCCAAAATAGCCATTCAATAAGCAGGGATAAGATTTGTGGGCGAGAATACATGGGCACACAGGAGAAAGTAGTGAACTTTGAATTTTACTATGCGTGCTTAACCAGGTGTGCCACCGCTCGACCCTTACTTGGAAGTTTAAAAGAAGCGCATTCTGGTCCTGCTACGCACATACACATTCGCACATACACATTCTCGCTGCTACTCACCTACACATTCTCGCTGCTACTCACCTCCCCAATTCCTTCCTACAGTCCAAACACCCATTCATCTTCCCCCCCACCCCTCCCCCCCTAGGGCTGGTCCAGAAAGCACAGGGGGCGTCGGTGACACACCCACACCGATGCACTCAACACTGCGTTTGCTTGGAAAGTGATGTCGATCTACCAGCAGCAACAGAAGTGCAGACATAGCCACAGAGTGGCTGCCGAGACAAACACTAACAAGTTGCACTGGCTTTAGGACTCAGCATGGTGACTTTCCTCCTGGCTTTGTGCAGTTTTAAGCCTGAGTGTGAAGAGTTGAAGACTCTGGGACTTCACTCACAGCCTCTCGAGGTGGCAGATGGGACAGAGGCTGCTGCAAGCTCCCTCAGGGAGAGAGGTCAGCAGCCACCCAGGGAATCATGCCATCAGTAGATTCAAGAGAAGGGCAGTTCAAGTCCATGGTCCCAGCCCTAAACCCCCTCCCAGAATGCCCTGAGACCTCAAAAAAGGGGCAGAGACTGGCCCTGAGCAGCTCATTCCCCGTCCCCCCCATTCTGATGGTTTCCCAGAGAAGAGGGAGTCCTGCAGGGTTCTGAGACTTGCCCTTGCTTTGGCCAGCACCTACCCTGTGCTCCTCCCCGGGTGCCCCAGTTCCACAGATGGTACTGGTAGGGAAGGAAAGGGCAAAGGATCACATTGCTACAGTAGGAAAGCAGGGCCAGCAAGTGGCTCGGCAGGTAGAGTACATGTCATACCAAGAGCGAGGCTGGGTGTCCAAGGCCCAGCATGACACGGGGTCACCACGGACAGCACCAGAGGAGCTCCTTGGGTGGTGGAGTGATGGATGCTCTGCTGTCTTTCCCCCTCTCCCCACTCTCTGTCTCTCTAAGTATCCAGGATTGAAAAGGTTGGGCCAGGAGGCTTCTCAGAAGGGCCATGCCTGTGCAGCACACTTGTTTTAGTCCTCAGCACTGCATTAAAAATATGGGAAATGGTGCCAGGTGGTGGCACACCTGGTTGAGTGCACATGTTATCATGCACAAGCACCTGGGTTCAAGCCCCTGGTCCCCATCTACAATGGGAAAGCTTCACAAGTGGTGAAGCACTGCTGCTGGGACCTCTCTTGTTTCTCTCCCTCTCTACCTTCCCTCCCCTCTGGATTTCTCTCTGTCTCTGTCCAATAAGTAAATAAATGAAATATATATATTTTTAAAGGAAAAGCTACTCAAGAGCATGATCTCAAATCTCTGGGAGCTTCTGAATCACTACTCTTTATAAGTAAGTCTTGTTATCATGAAACACATAATCAAATGAAAAGGTATATAACATGACATGAACATAGTTGATATTGCTTAGGTATATTCTTTTATCTACAGAGTATATTGGCATATTGCAATGTACTGAGCACCTACTGGGAAAAAGGATCTTCCTGAGAGCTTTGTGGGTTCCTTTAATACCTAAACAGCCTCATGAGATATGCAGTTATCTCCTTAGACTTCATACTGAAAATACCAAGGCTCAGAGAACTAAGCGGCCCACGTAGGCAGACAAGCAAAGATCCGAAGATCCGGCACAGCCGGGGGTGGCACCCACATCTGCCAACTTGTGGCCTTGTCTGGGACCACAGGGTGAGGCGATACCTCCCCCCTTAGTGAAACCAGGGTGGGGTTCACAGGCTGTTATGAGGGCAGCAGTGTTCCACAGAATTCAAATCACTGCTATTTTTCTACTGGGACACATCCTCATCTAATAAAAGCTTCAAGGAACAGGAAACCTCTTCTTTCAGCTTTGCAAGATTCATTTATTGGAGAGTTCTTTCCGTTTTAGTTAATCTCCTCGGGAAGTCTGGGAAACTCCACAGGGCAAGTAACTCTCCTTTGGGGTGATATTTACTAAAATCTCAATATATCTCATTACAAAAAGAAACCACGGGGGGGGGGGTACAGAACTTTGGCGGTGGGCGTAGTGTGGAACATAAACTGCTATCTTGTCACCTACTATTAGTCACAAATTTTTAAAAATGAAGGAAAGACAATCCCAACATCCGTGGTCATCAAGGAACTGTCCTCTTCTTTTCTGCATGGCGACTAAGGGTCTAAGACAGTACTTCCACATCTGCACAAAAGAAGACAGAAAGCTGACAAGTGCTCAGCAACGGGGGCAGATGGGTAGTGCAGCCTGCTATGGCCTGACTGTGTCTCCCTGGCTCACATGCTGGGGTCTTCAGCCCAATGTGGTGTTATCGTCAGAGAGGATTCGGGAGGTCACCAAGTCATAAGAGTGGAGCCCCCATCAACAAAATCGGTGTCCTTATAACACAACTGCCTTGCCCAGAGAGCTCCCACACCCCTTCCATCACACAAGGTTAGTGTGAGAATATGGCCATTAACAAACCAGGCAGTCGGTTCTTACCAGACATGGACTGGACCTGGAAGAACCCAGGCCTTGGCCCTCCAGCCTCCAGAACTGTGAGAAAACCCACCACCTCCTGCCCTGCCCCCGTGGTGCCATTCGTTACAGCAGCCTGAAGAGACCCAGGCACAGCACAGAAAAGTCAAATCCAGCACAGACTACATAGTCGCAATGTTTTGTGGCAGCTCTGGGAAGCCACAGGTAACTTGTTCAAGGTCACACAGCCTAGTCATTATCAGATTGGCAATGTGATCAAAGCCCAGGCCTCTCAGCTCACAAGGGATCCAACCCAGCACAGCCTGTCAAACATGGTCCCCATGTTAAATGATGTTCTTCCTAGGCTGCTTCTAAAAGAAACAGTGGTTGAGAAAAGGACAAGGAGCAGCCTTGAGTCAGAACCGGGGTTCTGTTAGAGGGCGTGTTTGAGCCACAGAGATGGCATAATGGTTATATCAAAAATAACTTTCATGCCTAAGGCTCTGAGGTCCCAGGTTCAATCACCAGCACAAGCTACAGTTTAACAGTACCCTGACAAAGAAAGGAAAAAGAAGAGAGGGAAGAAAGGAAGGAAGGAAGGAAGGAAGGAAGGAAGGAAGGAAGGAAAAAAGAGCAAAACATAGAGGGCATGTTAAAGCATGTCAGCAACCTCTCCCCACACACATATACATCCCACCCTGAAGTCTGCATGTCTGTCTTTCCATGTTAGAGGGGAAGAGAATTACACAGGCAGAAGTAAATCCCAATGCCTTTTCGACCCCACATCTTGAAGAGCAGGGCTGCCAGGCCCCGGAGCTCTTTCGTGTTAGTACCACACATTACAACCCAGGAGAACAAGTGGGAGTGTTACAACTTCTACCTTTGACATCACCGGCTTTGGCAGGGGGCCTTGAATGAACCTCCCAGAGTTTCCAGTGGCTTCCTGACAGCAGTAGGTCCTGTGTGGCACGCCAGACCTGTCCCACAGGTGGCAACAATGCCCCTTTTATGGCTGCCCCCCGATCTAGGTAGGGTGCTGGCACCTGAGCAGCACAGGGCTTCTGCACAGCTGTCCCCTGTGTGCTGTGTGCACGGGCCACTGTTGATCGGGGCCGTGCTACCTGGGAACCACCCCCTCTCCCGTGAAACTACAAAATCCCCGCAGACAGAAGACTGAGTCCAGTACTATGTACTGCCTTGCTCAGTCATCAGTGTGCTCAGAAGAGCATGGGGCTCCAACCCAGAGATGAGTAGGTTGAGGCTTCATTTATATCCCCCACAGGGAAGCCCAGCAAACAGTGGGACTGGGCCAACACAGAGGACAGACCTTATGGAAGCTGGAGACCGGGGCAGGTAGTGATTGGCTCATCCAGTGATCTGAATAATGGCAATCAGGAATGGGACTTCTTAGAGGCCCAGAGATCACTCAGCAGGTAGAGTACATGCCTTACTGTACAGGAGGTATGGACCCAATCCTCAGCACTGCATGGGAGCACCATGGACAGCACCAAGAATGGTGCTGCTTCAGTGTCTCTCCCTGTCTCTTCTCTCTGTCTCTCTGTCTCTCTCTCTCTCTCTCTCTCTCTCTTTCTCTCTCCCCCCTCCCTAAAGACAAAGAATTATAAAACTGGGACCAGGGAGGTCATTCTGTAGTGTCACATGTGCACAAAGTCCTCCGTTCTTTCCCTGGCACCACATTATATGTATTAAAAAATCTTCCTATCAAAACACACTGTAAGTCAAGAAGTGGAAGAGAAGAAGTCCAGGGGGCAGCGCACAAGAAGGGGCTTTCCCAAGATCCCCACAGGTGAAGTCCCATCTAGAGGGACCCCAGTATCCCCAGAATGAACTGAACTCTGCAGTGGTTACCAGCAGATAAAGCACAGCAACATTAGCCCCTGGCCACCCATGCCCTAGCCCACACACCCCACTGAGCCATGTCTGGGGTCCGGAACAGTTGAGGCTTAGAACCAATCAGGAACAAAGTTCTGGTCCTCAGGTAATATGAAGCTAGCCCCAGAGACAGATGACAAAAGCCAAATCATTAAGTGGAGTGCTTCCTGGAAAAAAAAGCAGAGTTCAGGGACAGAGTACAACAGAGGAGGTTTCTTTCTAGACACAGTGGGCAAGCAAGGACCTTGGAAAGATCTGGTTCCACAGTGATAGCCTGCAGGGGTGGCTGGCAGAGGTAACTGAAGGTGAAACGGTTGGGGAGGGCACTCATCTGCAATCTGGACAGGACTCTGAGTGAGAGAGAAAGTGTGGGAGCCACAAGCAGAAGTGATGATGGAGGGGGGCTGGGCGGTAGCGCAACGGGTTAAGCACACATAGTACAAAGCACAAGGACCCACGCAAGGATCCTGGTTCGAGCCCCTGGCTCCCCACCTATAGGGGGTCGCTTCACAAGTGGTGAAGCAGGTCTGCAGGTGTCTATGTTTCTCTTCCCGCCTTTATCTTCCTCTCCTTTCTCAATTTCTCTTTGTCCTACCTAACAACAACAACAGCAACAGCAAAACAATAAAAAATGAAAAAAATGGCCTCCAGGAGCAGTGGATTCATAGTGCAGGGACCGAGCCCCAGTGATAACCTTGGAGGCAAATATATATATATATATATATATATATATGATTGATGAGTCCCCATGGCTACAGTGTGCAGGTCAAAGCATTGGCTTGTTGTAAGAATGAGCATGCAGATAGCAACCCAGGATCAAAAGGTGGCTAAGAGAGTGCCCCCCCCAAAGTATCCTGGACCTTGCCAGCACTTCGAGACATTATAGGGGTTATGGTGGAAGACTCCAACGGCATGAAAACACAGGAAACAGGGTGCAGTGGTGTTAAGCGAGCTCCCTGGCTGCAGGACAACTTGGAATCTAACACAGTGTTCATTCCAGATCTCCAGGCGATCTAGAATAATTTGTGAGGGAAATCGCCCCACACCTACTGGCATAGCATCACCTCTTCATACATCACCCACTGGGGAAACCAGGAACATCAACTTCAGAGTCCTACCCCCCCAACACACACACACTCTCTGGGTGCCAGGAACACATTACAGGGAGATGATTTTTCAAAACAAGCTGCAGAAACCTGAGGGCAGTGGAGCCCAGCAGCCCTTTCACCGCAAGAGCTCCATTTTTCTGAGAATGTTCACCACTTGTAAATGTTACTCCCAATTTCTGAAGACTTTTATAGAGAGCCTCAAGAGAAATGCTAAGTAAAACTGGGCTAAGCTACTATCTCTCACCTATGAGACTGGCAAAGATGCAAAAGCATGAGAGCACCTTCTGCTGACAAACATATATAGGAATAGGCACGCTGATTGGTTCACAGTGGGAATGCAAAACGGTACAGCCCCCACTAGAGGGGCATTTGGAGACATCCAACGAGCTACGCTCTTGCCCTCTGAACTAGCAAACCCACTTCTTGGAGCTCACCCTAGAAGATACACTTGCATAATGGTAAGTGGCAAGCTGGTAGGAAACCCTAAAAATGGACACATCTGGCTGACAATGCCAGAAGCCACAGATAAACTACAAAAGGAGATGATCAAAGAGACCATACCTCCTGACAGTGGAAGCCATACCACCACCCTTAAGAAAAGAGAGAGAGAGAGAGAGAGAGAGAGAGAGAGAAATCAAACTTCAATCAGATCAAACCTCTTAAAGTAATGAGATCAGATTGTATAAGTAGATGAGTGTTCAAGCAGGTACACTTCAGGAGCAAAACCTAGTGCCAGGGAAGTTGTACACAATCAGCAAATCATTGTCTTTGCTGAATATGTGGTCAGAAGAAGAAAATGGAAAAATAAAAAAGGAAAAAAAAAAAAAGAACAGAAAAGTGGAGCAGAGATCAAGAGGCACATGAACCAAATGCTCATCTGAATGGGAACCCAGACAAGCCAAAGAAATGTGCAAACTCACTGGATAAGGACACTAAGGGATGGCTGTCAAGAGGGTGTGGTTAGTACAGCTGTGTTTCTGAAAGGAGTCCGTTACCTTTAGAAGTCATATTCATGGATTAAATCTGAGTGTGGGTCATGCTTCAGTGAGGCTGGATGAGCAGCGACACAAACGCTGCTTCTGTGTGGTCACTTGTCCGAGTGCAGAGTGGGATGAAAGGCACGGGGTGGTGGGGGGGCGCCTCTATGATACTGTTCTTCTCTTCTTTCGTGTGTCTGACAGTTTGCAGCATTGAACGTTTCTGTTTATGATGCACACGTGCCTACAGACTCTACTATCAACGCAGAAGCCGTGCTCATGGGCACCCACCCTCTGCGAAAATTAACAGCAACATGGGCTTAAGGAATACAAAAGGTTCTTTTTCCCCACTTGGACCTAAGTGTAATGATGGATTTCCTCACTAGCCAGGAGAGTTCACCAAGATAAACAAGTTGAGTTTAACATGTTAAAAGCAGCCAAACTCCCAGTGAGGTGCCCTGGAAGCAAATCCACTGGCTATTCTGGGAAGCCAGGAGAGCAAAAGGGTTTCTGGAGGAAGATCTGGGGTCTCTGTCGTCAGTCAGTGTTCATAACACCCAGTGAGCCTGCCTGTGAGTGATGGCCTGTGCACCCTCTTTCTAGTCAGCGTTCATAGCAGGGCTGGGTGCTCACACTGGTACTGCTTACACAGTAGTTTCTATGAGCCATACACATCTGCATGATCTGATCTAAGCATAATAGTCTGTGTGCAATACTAGCAAATGATCAAGGCTGTTTTTGTGCCCTGCACAGCCTGGGCAACTCAGGGGAGGGTTATTGGGTGTTAAGCATGGCCTCTGTGTCCATGGTTTGTCCGTCCTGATTCAGTGAGGACGAGCCACAGAATGGAGTCAAGACCAAGAGTGACAGCAACAGCCAATCATGCCTCCCTGGGAAGCCCTGTCTGGAAAGTTGGGGTGGGTCTCCCAGGACTGGGGCTCTTGTCCAGAACCTTTCCCCAGGCTACTACTTGGCTTCCTGTAGAGAGGGTGGGGGCCCCCATGGGGTCTGGCAGAGAGTGAGATTTGTCCCCTTGGCACGGGGCACATTTGCAACCATTGCTGCTGCCAAACATGGGGTCTGGCAAAGAACAGAAGAAAGCAAACAGACACAGGGCTGACCTTTCCTCTGTAGGGGTACAGCTCGCACTCCATCCTGGCTTTAGGAGCAAAGTTACAATGCTCTCTGCCTTGGTTTCTAGCTTTTTGTCCAATAAAGCTGCTAGCCTTTTCCTATTTTTCTTTCTTTCTTTTTTTTTGCAGGGGTGTGTGTGTGAGAGGTGTAATGGGATGCCAGGAATTGAACCCAGGCACATAGGCTACCACTGAGATTCGTCCTGGGCCATCTATTCCTGTCTCTGAAATGGCTTTGGCCACAGGAGACCAATGTGTTTTCTTGCAATGCCAAGGAACAGGGGTTTGCTTGGTCACCCGGCATACTCTGTTTTCTAGAGTGTTCAGTCTTAGGCTGATGTTGCACTCTGACCTGCATCCTTATATATGGAGATGGAAATGGAGATGGTTGGAGGAGTGAGGGCCAGGCCAGGAAACAGATACAGACCTGGCAAGAGCCTAAAAGAAGCCACAGCAGATAGAGCCCAAGAAAGGAGCTCAGCAGTAGCGCGCACATCTCACGAGTATGAATGAACCCCTGGGTTCCATCCCTAGTATGACAAAAATAAATAAATAAACCACAGCTGGTAGTGGTTTATTTATTTACAATGCCAGGAGAGGATCCCCTCTGAGGTCTGGGGTATTCCTGAGCCACCCCAAAGTCCAATCGTCTTCGCTAGCACTTCGGAGTGACAACTACAGTAGTTATACCCCTATCCTGAACTGTGCCTGGCACCACAGGCAGAGACAGCCTAGAGACGCTGTGTAGTCCCAGTCCTCCCTGGCAATGGAAGAAAGCCGCAGTGTGGCCAAACCAAAGGAGGAGGCCAACCTCTGATCCAGGCAGACAGTATGTCTGCCTTCATGCCCCACCCTCTCTTCCTCTTCCTCTCTGCCTTGAAAGATATAGAACTAAAAATTTGGGCCAGGGAGGCAACTTGGTACTTATATAAGGCCCTGGGCCTTTTCTCCAGCACCATATTAAAAAACAAAACAGGCGAGTTGGGCGGTAGCACAGCAGGTTAAGCGCAGGTGGCGCAAAGTGCAATGACCAGTGTAAGGATCCTGGTTCAAATCCCCGGCTCCCCACCTGCAGGGGAGTCACTTCACAGGCAGTGAAGCAGGTCTGCAGGTGTCTGTCTTTCTCTCCCCCTGTCTTTCCTTCCTCTCTCCATTTCTCTCTGTCCTATCCAACAACAATAACTACAACAATAAAACAAGGGCAACAAAAGGGAATAAATTAAAAAAATATGTATGGGACCTACAGGGGGGTGTGGCTGTGACTCAGGTCCAGAGCAAGCCAAGCCCTCCAAAAAATACCCATCCCACCCTTCTCCTTTCCCCTGGGTCTCTCCCAGTGCCTATGGCACGCTCCTAATAAAGAGAGCAATTCTGGATGGTTAAGAAAGTCACTCTCAACCCAGTGTTAGACTCAAGGGTCTGAGGTAGCTGGTAATTAACCTTTGGGTGAGGGTGACCTCTAAGTTTGTCACTCACATGAATGTATGACCTCCCTCTAAAGGGCAACACTGCAGTTGTGCATGACATGCTATCATCATGTCTGTATGAAGGACGCAAGAAAAGAACATGCTGCCCACCTTACCAACCTTAAAAGCCATGCAGGCTCCTGCAGTTAAGGAAGGCTGGCCACAGAAAGGACAGCAGAGCTACCCTTTGAACACTGTATCCACTGATTTCTGCCCTGCACCAGAAGTCCATACCCCACCCCACCAAAATTGCTATGATGAACCATTAAGCCTCAATGTGAGGGTGTCTGGAGGGGGTGCCCTTGAGAAGTGTGGTTGGTCATCTGTCTCAATGGGAACATGTTCTGAGAAATCCATTGTTTGGTGATTTCATAGCTGTGCAAACTTCACAAACCTAGGTGGTATAGCTTACAACAAGCCTCAGTATAAAGAGGGAGTCCCACAGCATATGTGGCCCATCACTACGGAGCACAAGACTATTTTCATATGAGGTCATGAGATTGGGATCCACATGGTGAGATTAATTTCATTATAAGTAGAGGCAGAGAGGGCAGGAAGATAGCAGAGCAGCAGTGCAGCAAATATTCATACCTGACATTCAGAGGTTTCAGGTTCAATCCCAGCACTACCATAAACAACACAAATAAATGAATCTTTAAAAAAGAAGAAGGAGGAAGAAGGAGGAGGAGGAGGAGAAGGAGGAGGAGGAGGAGGAGGAAGACAGATATTCTAGCAGTTATAGGCAGAACTGGTAATACTAGGTTTTGTACAATTAAAGTATCTTTGAAACTTTGGGGGGAAATAAAGAGAGATCAGAGCGACTTCCACGAGGCGTGGTTTATGTAGCAGCTGCAATCAGACCTTTGCTCTCCCCCATACAACTATTATACACAACAAGAGATTGAATTGGACACATAACCTACAACTGAAAAAAAATCCACAGCCTCAGGTGGGTGCCAGCATGTGCAGGTTGAAAGACACGGTGGGGAGTTGGGCAATAGTACAGCGGGTTAAGTGCAAGGACTGGCATAAGGATTCCAGTTTGAGCTCCCACTCCCCACCTGCAGGGGAGTCACTTCACAGGCGGTGAAGCAGGTCTGCAGGTGTCTATCTTTCTCTCCCCCTGTCTTCCCCTCCTCTCTTCATTTCTCTCTGTCCTATCCAACAACGACGACATCAATAACAACTACAACAACAATAAAAACAACAAGGACAACAAAAAGGAAATAAATAAATATTTTTAAAAATCTTTTGAAAGAAAGAAAGAAAGAAAGAAAGAAAGAAAGAAAGAAAGAAAGAAAGAAAGAAAGAAAGAAGGACATGGTGGGTCAAAACGAGAGCTCTGGGCAGACAGCGCTCGGCACTAACCCATGCCATCTTAGATAGTAACACAGTTATCAGACTCCCCAGAAGAAAAGAAATTGGAGCTTAAAACCTCTCAATCTTTGACTCAAGGATAGACCATATGTTAGGCCACAAAGACAGCATCAGCAAATTCAAGAGCATTGAAATCATCCCAAACATCTTCTCAGACCACAGTGGAAAGAAACTAACACTTAACAATCAACAAAAGATTAGTAATAGTGGGATTCGACTTCCGGAGGCGGAGCTACGAGCAGCAGATCGCTTTCTCTCCTCTCCTCTCCTCTCCCGGATCAACTAGGAATACCAAAGGAGACCACCTGGACCGAAACAAGACAGGACTAGAATGACCACAGAAAACCAGTAAATCACCCGTGAGTACAAACACGCGTGGCTGGTGACAGAGAGGAGAGAGGGGCCTAAGGAGAGATGGACTGCTAACAGTTCGACAGTTTGTCAGTGGAGACACCACCTCCAGTCTACTCCACCAACAAGGGGACAGCTGAAGGGAGGAAAGGACTCCCCAGAGACTCACCAAGTGCAACTCTGAGTCTCCATTGCTACTACCCTCAGAATCTGGAGCAACAACAGGGAGGGACACCAGGGTACAGAGATCTAACCAGGAAACTCAGGAGAAGACCTATACCTCGGTGGCATAGCTGAGGGGCTGTGAAAGTCTCTTTGCATAACCACTGGATTATCTCTGCCACACCCTGCTTTATCTCTTGGTCAGGAGTCAGTGATTAAGCCAAGAACCCTATTGATAGTTTAAAAGCCCTCAGGCTCCCATAGCCTACAGGAGGAAAAAAAAAGGCTTTTACACCACTGAACTCCAACTCAGGGATTGAAAAAACTGTTAACTTATATAAAATGGTTAAAACAACAAGAAAAAATATTGGAGACTCGAACCAGGACAAGAGTCCAGCTAAAAGTCCTCCAGAGGGTGAAGCACAAAACAACGAGTTCAACATCCAAACATTAGCTAAGGAAATAATAACAGGAGTGAGTAAAGAATTTGAAAAAATTGTAATCAGAAATGCAGGAACAACAAATGAGAATATGGAAGAAAATTCTAATTATCTCATGGTTATTAGAGAGCTGAAAGCTGAAATCGCTGAGCTAAGAAGGCAACTAGCTGAACATGCTAAAACAGTATCAGAGCAGGGCAACAAAATAGATGAACTCCAGAAAGCAGTAGAGGGCAGAGAGAATAGAATCAATGAGGCTGAAGACAGAATTAGCAAGATTGAGGATGAATTAGAGACAACTAAAAAAGAAGTAAGAGATCTCAAAAAGAGATTAAGAGATGCTGAAAACAACAACAGAGTCCTATGGGATGACTTCAAAAGAAACAATATACGCATTATTGGCTTACCAGAGGAAGAAAGAGAAGGGGAGGAAGAAAGCGTTCTACAGGCCATAATAGCTGAAAATTTCTCTAGTCTAGACAACACCAAAGACATAAAGATTCAAGAAGCCCAGAGGGTCCCAAACAGAATTAACCCAGACCTAAAGACACCAAGACATGTCATATTTAGATTGGAAAGGAATAAGGATAAAGAAAGGATCCTGAAGGCTGCAAGAGAAAAACAAAGAGTCACCTACAAAGGAAAACCCATAAGATTAGCAGCAGACTTCTCCATACAAACACTACAGGCCAGAAGAGAATGGCAAGATATCTATCGAGTGCTCAATGAGAAAGGCTTTCAGCCAAGAATACTATATCCTGCTAGATTGTCATTCAGACTAGATGGAAGCATCAAAACCTTCTCAGACAAGCAACAGTTGAAGGAAGCAACCATCACCAAGCCTGCCTTGAAAGAAGTTCTGAAAGGTCTCCTATAAACAACCAGACCACCACAAATAGAACATATATCAAAACACTCTAAAACTCTACAAGAATGGCGTTAAAATATCTTCAATCTTTGATATCAATAAATGTTAATGGCCTGAATTCACCTATTAAAAGACACAGAGTAGGAAGATGGATCAGAAAACACAACCCAACAATATGTTGTCTACAGGAAACTCACCTAACGCAACAAGACAAACACAGACTTAAAGTGAAAGGATGGAAAACTATCCTACAAGCCAATGGCACACAAAAAAGGGCAGGAACAGCTATTCTCATATCTGACATGATAGACTTTAAAATAGATAAGATTAAAAAAGATAGGAATGGATACTACTTAATGCTCAGAGGATCAGTCAATCAAGAGGACTTAACAATTATTAATATCTATGCACCCAATGAGAAGCCATCTAAATACATCAAACTTCTACTGAAAGAGCTACAGCAATATATTAACAGTAACACAATCATAGTAGGGGACTTCAACACCCCACTATC
This sequence comes from Erinaceus europaeus, assembly GCF_950295315.1. NCBI lineage: Eukaryota > Metazoa > Chordata > Mammalia > Eulipotyphla > Erinaceidae > Erinaceus > Erinaceus europaeus. The sequence goes on from NC_080185.1 coordinate 126,725,269, forward strand.
TCAACTTGACAGATCATCCAGGCAGAAAATCAGTAAAGACATAAGGGAGCTAAATGAAGAGATAGATAAACTAGAACTATTGGACATTTTCAGAGTCATTCATCCCAAGAAACTGGAATACACATTTTACTCAAATCCACATGGATCATTCTCAAGGATAGACCATATGTTAGGCCATAAAGACAGCATCAGCCTATTCAAGAGCACTGAAATCATCCCAAGCATCTTCTCAGACCACAGTGGAATTAAACTAACACTTAGCAATCAACAAAAGATTAGTAACAGTGCCAAAATGTGAATCTGGAGAGGTGGCAGTCGTTGACTATGTGGGTCATTGTCTGTAGCCGCAGGGGCAGTTCGGGTCGTCTCTGGCTCCCCAGGATGGAACATAGCGGCGCACCGGCCATGGCCTGTTCGATAGCGATTGAGGAGGACCCAATCATAACGTGCTAGGTCAAAGCCGGGCTGACGCTTACAGGGGTCTGTGATACTACGCTGCAATCAAAAGAGATGATATTGTGTCCTTTGGGACAAAAATGGATGGAACTGGAGGTGATTATGCTTAGCAAAATAAGTAGAGATGAAAAACAACTACTGAATGGTTTCACTCACATGTGGAATCTAGAGATCTGATACACATGAACTTGAAAAAAAAACTGAAGCTAGCAAACTGTTTTTCGGTCTCGTGAGAACTCTGGTGATTATCTTTGGGAAGTGGGAGGGTGGGGACACAGAACTCTAATGGTGGATATGGTGTGGAACTAGACACTGTAATCTTACAGTCTTGTAACCTGATATTAATCACAAATAAAAAAAACTATGAACAGGGAAAAAAAAAAAAAAAAAGATTAGTAATAGTCCCAAAATGTGGAAGCTCAAAAATACACTACTTAATAACTACTGGGTCAAAGAGGAAATAAAGGAAGAAATCAAAATGTTTCAAGAGTTCAATGAAAATGAAGACACAAGCTATCAAAATATTTGGGACACAGCTAAGGCAGTACTGAGAGGGAAGTTCATAGTCATACAAGCACACGTCAGGAAACAAGAAAAATCACAAATAAACACCCTGGCTGCACATATTAGAGACCTAGAAGAAGAACAAAGGAACCCTAAAGCAACCAGAAGGGCAGAAATCACTAAAGTTAGGGCATAAATAAATAACATTGAAAATAAGAAAACCATACAAAAGATCAACAAAAGTAAATGTTGGTTCTTCGAAAGAGTGAACAAAATCGACAAACCTTTAGCCAAACTCATAAAAAAAAATGGGATAAGACCCAAATAAATCGGATCACAAATGAAAGAGGAGATATCACAACAGACACCACAGAAATTCAGCATATCATGTGAGACTTCTATGAACAACTATATGCCACCAAGCTAGAGAACCTAGAAGAAATGGACAATTTCCTAGATACCTACTAACTTCCAAAATTAAATAAAGAGGAACTAGATAACATGAACAGGCCCATCACAGCTAATGAAATTGAAACAGTTATCAAAAATCTTCCCAAAAATAAAAGTCCTGGACCAGAAGGTTATACAAATGAAGTCTACAAAAACTTCAAAGAAGAACAAATACCTCTACTTTTAAAAGTCTTCCAGAAGGTTGAAGACACTGGAATACTCCCTTCCAACTTCTATGAAGGCAACATTACTCTGATACCAAAAGCAGAAAGGGATACAATCAAAAAAAGAAAACTACAGACCAATATCTCTGATGAATAAAGAGGCTAAAATATTGAACAAAATTCTAGCCAACCGGATACAGCAGTATATTCAAAAGATTGTTCATCATGACCAAGTGGGGTTTATCCCAGGGATGCAAGGTTGGTTTTACATATGTAAATCAATCAACGTGATCCACCACATCAATAAAAGCAAGACCAAAAACCACATGGTCTTATCAATAGATGCAGAGAAAGCCTTTGACAAAATCCAACATTCCTTTATGATCAAAACACTACAAAAAATGGGAATAGATGGAAAATTCCTCAAGATAGTGGAGTCTATATATTAGCAAACCTACAGCCAACATCATACTCAATGGGGAAAAACTGGAAGCATTTCCACTCAGATCAGGTACTAGACAGGGCTGCCCACTATCACCATTACTATTCAACATAGTGTTGGAAGTTCTTGCCATAGCAAGCAGGCAGGAGCAAGAAATTAAAAGGATACAGATTGGAAGAGAAGAAGTCAAACTCTCCGTATTTATAGATAACATGATAGTATACATAGAAAAACCTAAGGAATCCAGCAAGCATCTTTTGGAAATCATCAGGCAATACAGTAAGGTGTCAGGCTACAAAATTAACATTCAAAAGTCAGTGCCATTAAGTTAGAAGAAGTTGAAATCCAGAAATTAATTCCTTTTACTATAGCAACAAAAACAATAAAATACCTAGGAATAAACCTAACCAAAGTGAAAAACTTGTATACTGAAAATGATGAGTCACTACTCAAGGAAATTGAAAAAGACACAAAGAAATGGAAAGATACTCCATGTTCATGGGTTGGAAGAATTAACATCATCAAAATGAATATACTACCCTGAGCCATATACAAATTTAATGCTATCCCCATCAAGATCCCAACCACATTTTGTAGGAGAATAGAACAAATACTACAAATGTTTATCTGGAACCAGAAAAGACCTAGAACTGCCAAAACAATCTTGAGAAGAAAGAACAGAACTGGAGGCATCACACTCCCAGATCTCAAATTGTATTATAGGGCCATTGTCATCAAAACTGCTTGGTACTGGAACATGAACAGACACACTGACCAGTGGAATAGAATTAGATGTCCACCTATGGACATCTAGGCTTTGACAAAGGTGCCCAGACTATTAAATGGGGAAAGCACAGTTTCTTCAACAAATGGTGTTGGAAAAAAATGGGCTGAAACATGCAGAAGAATGAAACTGAACCACTATATTTCACCAAACACAAAATTAAATTCCAAGTGTATCAAGGACTTGACTGTTAGACCAGAAATTATCAGATACTTAGAGGAAAATATTGGCAGAACTCTTTTCCGCATACATTTTAAAGACATTTTCAATGAAATGAATCCAATTACAAAGAAGACTAAGGCAAGCATAAACCTATGGGACTACATCAAATTAAAAAGCTTCTGCACAGCAAAAGAAACCACTACCCAAACAAACCAAGAGACCCCTCATAGAATGGGAGAAGATCTCTACATGTCATACATCAGACAAGAGGCTAGTAACCAAAATATATAAAGAGTTTGCCAAACTCAACAACAAGAAAAGAAATGATCCCATGAAAAAATGGGGAGAGGACATGGACAGAATAATCACCACAGAAGAGATCCAAAAGGCCAAGAAACACATGAAAAAATGCTCCAAGTCTCTGATTGTCAGAGAAATGCAAATAAAGATAACAATGAGATACCACCTCACTCCTGTGAGAATGTCATACATCAGAAAAGGTAACAGTAGCAAATGTTGGAGAGGGTGTAGGGTCAAAGGAACCCTCCTGCACTGCTGGTGGGAATGTCAATTGGTCCAACCTCTGTGGAGAGCAGTCTGGAGAACTCTCAGAAGGCTAGACATGGACCTACCCTATGACCCTGCAATTCCTCTCCTGGGGATATATCCTAAGGAACCCAAAAAGATCTGTGTACACATATGTTCTGAGCAGCACAATTTGTAATAGCCTAAACCTGGAAGCAACCCAGGTGTCCCACAACAGATGAGTGGCTGAGCAAGTTGTAGTATGTAAACACAACGTAATACTATTCAGCAATAAAAAATAGTGACTTCACAGTTTTCAGCCAATCTTGGATGGACCTTGAAAAATTCATGTTAAGTGAAATAAGTCAGAAACAGAAGGATGAATATGGGATGATCTCATTCTCAGGCAGAAGTTGGAAAACAAGATCAGAAGAGAAAACACAAGTAGAACCTGAACTGGAATTGGCATGTTACACCAAAGTAAGACTCTTGGGTGGGTGGGTGGGGAGAATACAGGTCCAAAAAAGGATGACAGAGGACCTAGTGGGGGGTGTACTGTTATATGGAAAACTGAGAAATGTTATGCATGTACAAACTATTGTATTTACTGTCGAATGTAAAACATTAATTCCCCAATAAAGAAATTAAAAAAAACTCATTCAGCTTAACAAAAAGAAAAATAACAACCCAATAAAAAAGTAGGCAGAAGACATGCATAGACAGTTCTCCAAAGAAGAGATACACATGGCCCACAGACATATGCAGAAATGCTCTAATTCACTCATCACTAGAGAAATACACATTAAAACCACACTGAGATACCACCTCACACCTGTAAGAATGGCCTTCATCAACAAAACAGGAGAAGATAAATGCTGGAAAGGATGTGCAGAGAAAGGAACTCTAATATACTGCTGGTGGGAATGCAAAATGGTACAGCCATTATGGAGAACAGTATGGAGAATCCTTAAGCAAACACAGATGGAAATGCCTTATGACCCAGCAATCCCACTCCTAGACATTTATCCGAAAGAGATAATATCACTAATTTAAAGGGCTACATGCACCCCCATGTTCATAGCTGTATTATCTACAATAGCAAACATTTGGAAGCAACCAAAATGTCCCTCCACAGATGACTGGTTAAAAAGTTATGGGACATATACTCAATGGAATGCTACTCAGCAATAAAAAAAGATGATTTTACATCCTTTGGGATAAAATGGATGAAACTTGAGAACATTATGCTTAGTGAAATAAGCAAGGAGGTAAAGGAAAACTATAGGATGGCCTCACTCATATGTGGAATTTAGAGAACTGAACACACATACATAAAATAAACAACCAAACACAACACAACCCATACTTAAATTGGGAAAAGTACAGTAGTTACCTAGTGGGGAGGGGGAGAGGGCACAGTCTTTCAGTGGCAGGGAAGATGTGAAACTCTAGTCTTATAACTATTTAGTCCTATCACTAGCAACACGACATGTGGGACGGGTGGACAGATTTAATATCTCAAGTTCCCCAACTGCCTAGACCGTAGCCCTAAGCACAAACACTAGTTTTTGCTAATATTTATCTTAGATTTACAAAATGATCAAACTCTGATAAGGGGATTAATTGTTTATGGATCTCTAAAAAATGTATTTGAAAATACAGCTCTGCAAATATCTAAATCAACTATAGCTTTAGGCCAGACAGGTCAAGACCGTTTGACATTGTAAGTATGTAAAATACAAAGAGGTTCAGATACCACTAAAAGCGTTCAAATCATAGTGAAGTCAAGTATACTAATATAGATACTAAACCCCCCAAATAATCTGGCTATAATAATTCCTTCTCTATGATTCCTTACTGCCATACCAACTTTGTCAACTTCAAGCAAATCATTACTGGTGCTGCCACCCTGCATTATGCTGCTATTGATACCCTACTGTGGACTGTAACCAGAGATACCAGCCTGAGAAGTCAACCTCGAAGCTCTTCAAATCTGGTGAGACCTTTCCTAACACATGGGACTACCTATATCCAAGTTAGATGGCACATCACTTAACTAAGCAACAGCTACCAGATTAGGCTAGGGTTTAGGGTACTGGATACAGGTACACATATCCATAAACAAGGGGAAATCATATAATTAAAAGTCAAAGTGTTTAATAATAGTTGAAGTGCCTAAAGATGGCATCGTAAATTCTGTAATTGATTTGATTTAGACCAAATTAGTAGGACAGCCTAGCAGAAAGGCCCAAAGAAGACAGATCCCCAAAACCTAACTCTGGTTGGCTCAACAAATGATACTCAACGCCTGAACAACTGAGAGAAAATCTAAGATAATCAGATAAAGAAAGGACTAAAAAAGTTGGATATGGGCAAAAGACTGGCCCACTTAATAATGGCCTGTTTGGTCAATATCATACCATCTGATCATATGGGACCCTAGTTAGGGAACCATTAGATTCCCATACATATATGATGGACCTTGACTTCTAAAGGGTCACTCTCTCCACTACCACTGGTTGCTTCCATAAGGAATAGCATCCTGTGGGCCCTCTCAACACCTTGTAGTAATGGTAGTAGGGATAACCCCAGTCTCTGAAGGGAAGCTGGAGGTATCCTGCCCTGCCACTTGAAAAAAACTGGTCCTAAAATGAGTGCAGCCTGCAATGTTCCTCAGATGTGACCATGAGCTACAAGCTCAGACCAATAGGGACTCAGAGGTCACACAGGCTCTGGCACTAAATATAAATATGCATTTACATATGGGCCCTGGAGCCAGTGGATGGAGGCAAATAGTTAATTTTAGCCACATTTTTTTATATAAGAATGGGAGCTACTCCCTGCCCTAATCCAACTTTCTAGCCCTTTTCTCCATTCTGATACTATTCTCTCAGACAGTGTTCTCATCCAACCTCAGGCTAGCTACCAAACTCAAGCAAAACTACTATAGTTGTATACCCCCAAGAACACACCAAAAATGGTTGTCCTAGCTTTCTTCTACCCTAAAATCCCTAACCTCATCTGCTCTGATCCTACTTTCTGGTTCCTGTTCATTAACAATCTTGTTTCAACTTAGGACATGCCACCTTCCAGGCTACAGATGCTACCATGACTCCACCCCAACTTCTCTGGGCAGATGACCTCACCAATGCATCCTGGACCCTCGAGTCTCCAGAGCTCTGGTCCACTAAAGAAAGATGGAAACAGGCTAGGAGCATGGATAGACCTGTCAACACCCATGCTCAGCGGAGAAGCAGCTACAGAAGCCAGAACTCCTACCTTCTGCTCCCCATAAACAGTCTTGATCCATACTTCCAGCAGGGGGGAAGTGATAGGATGAAGATAAGAGGACTCTGCACTCCAGCTCCATCAGCACCCAGAGAGAGAGAGAGAGAGAAGGGAAAGGAGAAGGACACATGGAGGTACTTATTATGCCATGAGTGGCTTGTAGGGAAAGAGAGGATTGAATCAGGAAGAGAAGGGGCAACTATGTATAAATGTGGACAAATAGTTGTAGGAAAGATGGCTGGCCCATATCTACAACTTTAGGGGAACTGTGGTGGATTGCAGTGAGGAAGAGTGAAGATTCAGAACTCTGGGGGTGGGAATGGTATGGATTCAAACTTCTGTCAACATGTAATTCTGTAATATAAAAACATAAATTTTTTTAAAAAAATTTAAAAAAAGAGAGATCAGAGCTCAGTGGCCATTTGCAACCCAGGAAGTAGACTCCCATCCTACAGAACTGTAAGAAATAAAAGTTTCCTATGGCGTTTTGTTCCAGCAGCCTGAGCGGTTGAAGTCAACCCCCGGTAGAGCAGAGAAAAGAAGGCACAGAAAGTGTCAAGCGTGGACCCCTAGTTCAGCACATGCAGTTCAGCTCTGAACCAAGAGACAATAAACTCTCAGCCAATAAACATACACACCCTTTCCTGAGGAAAAAAAAAAAATATATATATATATATATATATGGCCTCCAGGGTTATTGCTGGGGCTCGGTACCTGCACTATGAATCCACTGCTCCTGGAGGCCATTTCCCCCATTTTGTTGTCCTTGTTGTTATTTTTATTGTTGCCATTGCTGTTGTTGCTGGATAGGACAGAGAGAAATCAAGAGAGGAGGGGAAGACAAAGAAGGGGAGAGAAAGACACCTACAGACCTGCTTCACCACCTGTGAAGTGACGCCCCTACAGGTGGGAAGCTGGGGGCTCCAGCCTGGATCCTTGCACCAGTCCTTGCACTTTGTGCCATGTGCACTTAACCCACTGTACTACCATCCACCACGCCCCCTTTTTTTACCAGAGCACTGCTCAGCTCTGGCTTATGGTGGTGTGGAGGATTGAACCTGGGACTTCAGAGCCTCAGGCAAGAAAGTCTCTTTGCATAACCATTATGCTATCTACCCCCACCTGAGAAAAAATTTAAATAAAGGTAGTATTTATTTTTACCAGAGCACTGCTCATCTCTAGCTTTTGGTGGTCCAGGGGATTGAAACTGAGACTCTGGAGTCTCAGGGAAAAAATTAATTCTTGCAGGACAAGATTGCCATTTATATGATATCATTTGTTCTATGCATTTTCTGGCTTACTATCAATATAGCTCACTAGCTATGAGAAGTACATGCCCCAACTCTCAGTAGGGAGAAAGTTCTATCTGTAAATATGCCAACAGAATGAGCAACCCAGAGACAGGGTGTCCAACAGAACATTCCCTGATGATGGAAATGGCCCACTACCTGTGTTATCCAATGCAGCGGCCACCAGTCCAGGGGTTTTCAACTGAGGGCAAATATACCTCCTATGGACCCCTCGGCAGTTAAGGTAGACATTGCTGGCTGGCACACCTGAAGAGAGGGCACTCACATCTATAGGCTAACGGCTAGAAGTGCTACTAAGCCTCCTATAAAGAACAGGGCAGTAGTGCACCAGTTGAGAGTACATGTTATGGGAGTCGGGCGGTAGTGCAGTGGGTTAAGCGCATGTGGCACCAAGTGCAAGGACTGGCATAAGGATCCCAGTTTGAGCCTCTGGCTCCCCACCTGCAGGGGAGTCGCTTCACAAGTGGTGAAGCAGGTCTGCAGGTGTCTGTCTTTCTCTCCCCCTCTGTCTTCCCCTCCTCTCTCCATTTCTCTCTGTCCTATGTAACAACGATGACATCAATAACAACTATAATAACAATAAAAAGCAACAAGGGCAACAAAAGGGAAAATAAATAAATAAATATAAAAATATTTTTTAAAAAAGAGAGAGTACATGCTATCATGCACAAGGACCTGGGTCCGAGATCACACTCCCCACCTGCAGAGAGGCAAACTTCATAAGTAGTGCAGCAGGGGTACAGGTGTCTCTCTCCCTTTCTATCTCCCCTTCCCCTCTCAATTTCTCTCTATCCTTTCAAATAAAATAGAAAGAGAGGGGAAGGAGGCAAAAATTGGCACCAGGAGCAGCAGATTTGCAGTGTGAGCACCAAGCCCCAGGGGTAACCTTGGAGGTAACAAAAAAATAAATGATAATAGTAATAAATAAAGTACAGGGCAGCCCCTCTTGCCACCAGACTTGTCCAGCCTGAAATGTCCACAAGACCGAGCTAGAAAACATCTGCACCAAACACATGAGACTCCTGAACATTCCAGATGTGGCTCCTGAATCTGGAGGGCCAAATATCATAAATTCACTGAACTTCACTTAAATTTCAGAACCCCCCCAACCTAAAGTTGAATCTCAATCGCCGTCTCTGTAGCTAGGGAGGCGGCTCAGCATGTAGAACACAGAACTTGCATGCCTGAGACCCTGGGCTTATCCCCGGTACCACATGTGATGGGACTAAGGTTCTGGTTTCAGCCGCCCTCCCCCAAACTCACAGAATAAACCTTCAGTCTTTTTAATTAAAAGAAAATATATCACTCTGTGTCTCAACACAGCTCTAGAGAATGTGCATGAATAGAAAAGAAAGGTCCTGTTTCCCAAGTACTTTCATTTCAGAAGATGAGGTTTCTCCAAGGCAAAGAGGAGCTCGGATGCTTCTGCTTGAGAAATAAAAGCAGAGAAGCAGACATCCACGAAGCCTTGGAACAAATGTCCAGGGACCAAGTAGATGAGCACAAAGAGGAGAAGGGACAGGGAGCTTGGCCCCGGTCAGGTTAAGGCAACTCACTCTTGCAGGGTCTCCACCCCCTTCTCCTTGTACTGCAGCTCTTGCTTCATCTGTGTCAGCTCCCGCTTTAATCTGGAAAGCTAAAGACAAATTGCATTTTGTTTCCAAAAACAATCCATGAGCAATTATTTGTACAGTTAACACTGCCATCCAAGCTGCTGACTAGCCCCCGAGTTACTAGACCATCTCCTCTCTCCATAAGCTTCTATTTTCTGGCATGTAAAGCAGACATTGGGGGAAAGGGCCTTGCTTCCATCCAAACATCCCTGGCCACTCTTGCACTCCCTCCCCAGAGGCCCCACCCCACAAGGTAACTGGTAACTGCTTCCTGTTTCAAGGTACTGATTTACACTTTACAAGTAGCAAACATTGTAATACCTTTTACTCTTTCCTTCTACTTACTACTCTAAGATCTTAATAGGAAGAGGCACTGTTACTTAAAAAGCCTGCTCTATCACTAGAGTGCTTAGTCAAATACATTCTGGGAGCAAGTCCAGGTCTAAGCTAAAACTCAGAGGGCAGACCTGGGAGCAAACACCTTCAAAGCCCCCCCCCCCAGCTGTGGTTCTCAAGGTGACGACTTTGAGAACCACTGCATTGAACATACCCTCTGACTGAGGGGATGAGACACAGAGGGAACAAGGGGCTCATTTCCACAGTGTGTCCCATGTTGGGTTGTAAGCACCACAAAACAGCCCCTCTTCCCAGACAACCAGGACAAGGACATTATGGGTTGAAACAAGGCAGCACATAAAGAATTCAGGGATCACCAGGGAAGAAGCGTCAGAACCTTCTGGTCAAACACTATTGCAAGAATGATTCCTCTGGGAATTCCACAAACAGCAAGTGCAAGGATACTTCAGCCACTGAGGGCCAAGGAGATAGCCCTCTGAGTCAGGGTGCCCAGAAATCTCCCCAAGCAGGGGGCGGCGAGTCTGACCCCATGAAACATGCAGAAGGCTATGGGTAACTTTTCACTGTATAAGGTAAGGTTTTAAAATTAAACCTTCTTATCCTACTATTGAAAGGAAAACAGAGGGATAGGAAGTGCAATGCACATCTGTGAAATAAGAAATCCTACTAAAACACCACCACAAAGACCCAGCTAAGTGATGCTCCGTAAAATTACACAGAGGGCTTCTAGTTGTGCAAAGATGAGTTTACTCACCCGATCCCGACGGCTTGCTATTTCTGCCTTAATCTGATGTGGGTCATATTTTGTGTTTGTTGAGTATCCAGAGAAGGCTAAACAAAAGGAAACATTTCATTTTATAATGAATTGTTTAACATAAACAAATACGTACAGATAGGATCTTTAGAGCCACTGCATGAAATAGTTAATTCCCAGTGTCGGGTTGGTGAGTTGGCACTGACTTCTGAAGGATATACATTTCACAACCTCACCGTATCTTGATGTCTGAGTTTTGCATGAGACTTATCACCATGATTTCATATCCTAAAATGCATGGCTGCAGGTAAAGCAGAACTGTTTACATCAACTACAGAACAACTAGGGTTACAAACCACCCATGGAGGAGAGGTAGTGATTATGGTATGGAAAACTGTTCTTCTAGGTAAAGAGCACATGAGTAGGAATTCATTCTGATAATCACTCACACTCAGACACACATGAAGCCACTGTTGTTTACATTTTTCCCACTTTGTTGGGGAGGTTAATGCTTTACAGTATAGTTGTTGACACATAGGTACAACCTCTCATCTCCCCATGGTAGGTGTGTGCGAGACACTCTCTCCCCCAACCTAAGTGCTTTTCGATTATCATGCCCTAGAACTCCAGTGTCCCTCTATCCTATACCTTTCTCTCCTTCCTCAGAGATCTTTACTTTAGTAAAAACAAAAACAAAAACAAAAAAAAACACTGTACTCAGCCCAAGTTTCACCCTAAATTAGGGTGGTGGTTGTTTTTTAACAGAAGGTTTTATTTTTATTTTCTTCATGAATCTAGTCTCCAAGTGAATGGTTATTGACACAAGGAGGAAAAAAACGTTTCATATATTTGGGGTTTTTTTGTTATAATCTTTATTTATTTATTGGCTACAGACAGCCAGAAATCAAAAGGGAAAGGGGTGACAGAGAGGAAGAGAAACAGAGAGACACCTGCAGCACTGCTTCACCACTCATGAAGCTTTCCCCCTGCAGGTAGGGACTGGGGGCTCAAACAGGTCCTTGAGCTTTCTAACATGTGCGCTCAACCAGGTGTGCCACCACCTGGCCCCTAATTCACAGATTTGTAAAATGCGAGACTACCTTCTAGTAAAGTTTCCGGATCTGGAAAGCTTGAGGGGGGAAGAAACGCTGCTCTTTCAAGATGTTAATTCCACACAAACTGAAGTAAAGCCTTAAGCTTTATATTCTATTTTTTTTTAATTATTTATTTATTTATTTATTTATTTATTTATTTATTTATTAATGAGAAAGATAGGAGATTAAGAAAGAACCAGACATCACTCTGGTACATGTGCGGCTGCTGGGAATTGAACTCAGGACCTCATGCTTGAGAGTCCGATGCTTTACCCACTGCCCACCGCCCGGACCACTGAGCCTTATATTCTTTTTTATTAGTAGTATTAGTAGTATTATTTATATTTATTTATTTTCCCTTTTGTTGCCCTTGTTGTTTTTCATTGTTGTTGTAGTTATTGTCGTTGTTATTGATGTCATCGTTGTTGGATAGGACAGAGAGAATTGGAGAGAGGAGGGGAAGACAGAGAGGGGGAGAGGAAGATAGACACCTGCAGACCTGCAGGTGGGGAGCCGGGCGCTCGAACCGGGGTCCTTACGCTGGTCCTTGCTCTTTGCGCCACATGCGCTTAACCCACTGGGCTACTGCCCAACTCCCTGAGCCTTAGATTCTAACAGCAGAGTTGCAGTGGATGTTTAGCTGAGACTCATCCTCCAATGAAAGATTTCCTCAGACTATTAAAACAAGTAAAGTATGGTGCATGCGGTGCACGCGGCTCACACTGTTTACAGACCTGGCATCGTTTTAGGAGAGTCTCCAACTGGGGGTGAAGGAGAAGCCCTCAGAGCTGCACACATACATTGAGCACTGGCAGAAACATCTATGTCTGCAGAGCTCTTTCAGCAGCTAGAGCAGCTCATGGCCATTTTGAGTTTCTACTGGCCCTTTTAGCTCTCTGTCCTACTTTTTCTGGATGTTTCTTGCCCATTACACTTTCAAAGCCATTGGCTTTGTGCTATAGTGAACTGCTTTCCATTTTCACAGCCTTGAAGCACTCTTTTGTCATACCTGTGGGTCACCTCAAACTCGTGTGCCCTGCCTCCTGGGCATATTCCTTCATATTGCCTGCTCAGAGATCCATCTGCAGGGATGACACCCTTTCTAACCCCTTCGGTCTGGGTGCTGGAGATGACTGTCATTCAGGTGGGTGCCAATAACCAGACACTAGTACAAAGTCACTTCCTGGCTGCCTATTGGAAAAGCTGTTCAAAGCCATCAAGAAGCCTGGACACCCTCAACTAGAACTGCATCCCAGATTAATCTGATAGTTCAGATAGCTCCTTTGCACGTGATGGTGGAAACAAACCTAAACTGAACTGAGGGTGTTTTGCAGACACCTATCACAGAGAGATGAGAGAGATGAGTTGTTGACCCATGTGTCAACAACTGACCCATAATCCATTAACTCCCCAATAAAGAAAGGAGGGAAAATTTTGATGAAAAATCCATTCGAATTTTGAGTCACTAGACTCGACTGGAAACAGATGTCTGGCAGAAATCAAATCTACTCTCTACACTAAACTCCTGGGCCTTAGTTCCCCAGATATGAGCTTAAGGACCTCCTACCAAGGGGGATCTAGATAACATGCAAATGAGCCAAGGAGCTAACTGGCCTCCCCACTCCCTCCTGAGTTCACTGGCCAATTTCTAGTTAGGTTGGGACAATGTCAGCTTATCACCTGAGACCTCTCCCACTGGGATAGAGAGTAATCCCACCACCAAAATATAAGGGACTTAAGGGTACCACGGGATAACAAGAGTAACAGTGATAAGATATCATCAGCTACAAAACTCTACTGATGCAATTTAACAGGGAAAATCAGCAAGCAGATCTGAAGGGCACATGGAGGCATTGTAGGAACTGCCAGACAAGTATACAGCAGTCAGCGCCCTGATTCCTCCTAATTAACAGAGCCTGGAGTTTGCTCAAGACCCATCTCTCCCCACCATGAGTCAGCATGCATTTAGTCCTGGAGGGAGCCTGGCAGAACCAGCACACCACTAATCCGCCGATGCCACCAACGAGAAACCCACAGCCCACCCCAGAGGGCTCTGCTAAATGACAAGGAATTTCCTTACTGGCTGTTTTGCCACTTAAAACTAGAGCCATGCTGAACACTAGAATAGTTTTCGCTTCTATTAACTGATACCACTCCTGTTACCTTGACTATGGGTACTAAAATGATAGCGTTTAGGAACTGGGACAATGGAGGAAAAGGCAGCTTAAGAGCCTAACACAGCCCACCTGCAGGGGGGAAGCTTTGTAAGTGGTGAAGCAGGGCTTCAAGTGTCCTCTTCTGTCTCTCTCCCTTTCTACCTCCCCCATCTCCTCTCAATTTCTGTCTCTATCCAATAATAAAAATAAAAATATGTGAAAGGAGCCTAAGACAACAGGGCATTTCCCCTGCAAATACTAAAGAAAGCTGTCGAACACTGGGTTAATTTCGCGGAACACAGCTCCATTTATACAAACCCTCAGTCTTGCCTTCCAGTCCACCAGGACATTAAATGGGACCCATTTCTGAAGCCCAGGGGAGAGCCCAGGACTCTAGGACCCCAGTTTGAACAACATTCACAATCCACAGAAGCAGCAGCATCTGCCTCTGTTCAGACACGTCTCAAAGCTCCAGGTTTATGAGCGAAACCAGACTTTCCCCTCTGAAGCTTTCTTCTTGTCTGCAAAGCTGAGTGGGCAGAGCTATCAAACGGCTGCAGGAGTCTGCTCAGTCAGGCATCATGGCTCAGGCTAAGATAATAACAAGGTGAGGGCTTTCGTTGGCCCACACCAGTGTCGATTCCCAGACCTTGCTATTAGGGGCTGCCTCTCACGTTGATTTCATCTGCTCTCATAAAAGCCTAGTGAGAGACAATGATGACACAGGCCCATTTTTTCTCCAGATAAAAAGATACAGAGAGGCAGGGAGTGGTGCGGGCAGGGTTTGTGTAGAAACCGCAGCACCAAAGCTTCCTTCAGTGTGCTGCGGGCCAGGCTCAAGTCTGGGTCATACACATGGCAAAGCAGCGCGCTGTCCAAGTGAGCTATTTTGCCAGCCCAGGCCAACTTTATTCGCCTGACTCTCCACGGGTTTACATTGTGCCATCGATCACAGAAGGGCTTATGTGGAGAACCTGGGCTCCTGGGGGCTGGCTGCCTGGTATCATCAGACTGGCTTTAGACATGTCAGGAGCAAGGAGTTGCAGCCACCTCTGAGCACACAGCCTTGGAAGTGGACTTTCCCTGTGTGGTTAGCATTCACAATGCTAAAGACCCCAGAACTTCTCCTGGATGTCACTTCTGCAGGTTCTTGAAAGGGGGTGGGGGATGTACGTCCATGTATCTACTTCTCTCATACACACAAGCCTCCTCTGTGCCATGAGAATCAAAGGTCACATTTGAGCTTTAATGGCCCAATAGAAAAAGCAGTTAACTGCCCTTCCAAGGCATC